>NC_068449.1:49073400-49175900 GCF_023373465.1 Oncorhynchus keta | reverse complement strand
GAAAGGCTCCCGTGCATGTGGTGGTTATCTGCTTTGTAGACTGGTGTTAGTCACCTTAAGGTCTACAGAAACATATACTACATACACAACGCCCACAGAGATGCTGACGTGTCTCTGAACACGCACAGTGTATATCACTGTTGACCTCACACACACACACACACACACGCACACACTACCATACCCATATACCGGCGCAGCAGTTAGCTACTGTCGTCGTGCGAGTCCTGTGAGCCCTCCAGAGATCTCCCTTCCTCTGTGGAATTAGAGGAGATGGTATGAGCACAACACCCTGGAGAAACTAGCCACACAACTTCCCTTTATTAAAGGCCTTTCATTCAGCTGGAGTCGAGTACATGTAGCAGGCTGCCGCAGAAGACGAGTGTGCGGGTGAGATGATGGTCTGGCCCGTGTCTAGTCACCGCCCGACGTCTTGCTTAACATGACCTTGTGTTAGAGAGCATGGCCTGATCCGAGGACTTCATCGCGTGGGTACGTGTCGCGTCTGTGCGCGTCTGTATTGACGAAGAGACTGGGAGCGGTGTGTAATGTCTAATCACCCTGGAGACTGAACATGATTAAGCTCTCAGAAAGCGTTTAGAGGATGTTAATGAATGAATTACCTGTTGGCTGGATTAGATGTCATGTTGTTAACCTGTTCAGTGCCAATGGTGTCCATATTAGGACAGCCTCAGCCTCACAGGGAGTTAGTGTCTGTGTAATCCAGGCCAGGTATCTGTTTGTCCTCATACGGATACCGTATGAACCAGACATGGCCAGAGTTGACTGGCTGTGATTTGAGGATCCTTAAAGGAAATTAGGCTAAGAGTTAACTCAGACGTTTACATGTGGCAGGGTTTGTTTCCGTTGTACTGGATTTCCAAGGTGATCTGACAGCTTGTACTCTGAATATCTGATTAAGTAGAGGTTTTCAGTCGAACCAGGTGTACAAACAAACAGCAGAATATGAAACAGATCATAGACCATCCCTGTTGTTGATATTGTCATTTTGCCAGAATAAGGGATATTGCTGGAGTTTGGTACGCCACATATGTTTGAAGGGTTTGAATTTTAACATGTATACATTCCCATACACCTGCAGTAAGGGCTTTCAAAAGTCTTACAGACAGGTGGAGCAGAGTGGACACACACACACACACACACACACACACACACACACACACACACACACACACACACACACACACACACACACACACACACACACACACACACACACACACACACACACACACACACACACACACACACACACACCAACTGCTAAAGCTTATAGTATGTGGGTCATCTTCTCTCACTCTCTTCCTCACTTTCGCTCGCTCTCTCTCAGGCTCGCTCTCTCTCCGTCACACTCTCTCTTTCTCAGGCTCGCTCTCTCTTTCTCAGGCTTGCTCTCTCTCTCCGGCATGCTCTCTCTCTCAGGCTCGCTCTCTCTCTCCGACACGCTCTCTCTCAGGCTAGCTCTCGCTCTCCGGCACGCTCTCTCTCTCAGGCTCGCTCTCTCTCTGACACGCTCTCTCTCAGGCTCGCTCTCTCTCTCCGGCATGCTCTCTCTGGCACGCTCTCTCTCTCAGGCTCGCTCTCTCTCTCCAGCACGCTCTCTCTCTCAGGCTCGCTCTCTCTCTCTCACTCACGCTCTCTCTTTCTCAGGCTCGCTCTCTCTCTCCGGCACCCTCTCTCTCAGGCTCGCTCTCTCTCTCCGGCATGCTCTCTGAGGTTCGCTCTCTCTCTCCGGCACGCTCTCTCTCTTAGGCATGCTCTCTCTCTCCGGCACGCTCTCTCTCTTAGGCATGCTCTCTCTCTCCGGCACGCTCTCTCTCTCAGGCTCGCTCTCTCTCCTGCACGCTCTCTCTCTCCGGCACACTCTCTCTCAGGCACGCTCTCTCTCTCAGACTCACTCTCTCTCTCCGGCACGTACTCTCTCTCAGGCTCGCGCTCTCTCCGGCACGCTCTCTCTCTCCGGCACACTCTCTCTCAGGCACGCTCTCTCCCTCCGGCATGCTCTCTCTGGCACGCTCTCTCTCTCAGGCTCGCTCTCTCTGGCACGCTCTCTCTCTCAGGCTGGCTCTCTCTCTCTGGCACGCTCTCGCTCGCTCTCTCTCTTTTGGGCTCTCTCTCTCTCGGGCTCTTTCTCTCTCTGTCTGTCTCTCTCTCTCTCTCTCTCTCTCTCTCTCTCTCTCTCTCTCTCTCTCGGCCTCTCTCTCTGTGTCTCCCTCTCACTCACTGTCTCTTTCTCCCCCCCTCTCTCTCTGTCTGTCTCTCCCTCTCACTCTCTGTCTATTTCTCCCTCTCTCTCTCTCTCTCTCTCTCTCCCTCTCTCTCGGTCTCTCTCTCTGTCTCTCCCTCTCACTCTCTCTCCCTCTCTCTCGGTCTCTCTCTCTGTCTCTCCCTCTCACTCTCTGTCTCTTTCTCCCCCTTTCTCGCTCTCTCTCTCTCCCTCTTTCTTTCTCTCTCTCTCTGTCTCTCTCTCTGTCTCTTTTCCATCTGATGAGGCCTTGACAAGCCATCTCAATAACAGTCCTAATTTAAACCAGTTGCAGGGGATAGGGAAATCAAAACTAAATAAATCCACCAATCGTAGCTCTATATTCATCAATGTTGGATGTGTGCGCATGTTTCAATGCACTGAAAATGCTTGGTTATTTTTTCAAAGTGAGATTTGTCAAATGAGATAGATGTAATGCACTCACTGTTAAATAAAAACTACTGTTAAGTTGGAATTGCATAACACCTGCATAAAAGTTCAGTCAGTTTTATTCTGTAGAAAGTCTGCTGGGACAAGAAACCAAACTTAAGTTCCTAACTGTATTCTTCAAGAATACCCCATGTTCCCTAAGGTTCCTTCTGAGGAACTTTCTGACACCTGGCACACCTTTACCTGGCCATTGGGTTGGAACGAAACCTGCCCCTCTCTCCCCAAGCCCTCAACCTTTACTGTATCGCTAGCTGTTTCATCTGTCTGGGGCCACAGGGAGCGGGGGAGCTCCACATAATTAGCCCAGGGTAGAGTGAGGGGAGCTGGGGTAGCTCGGTGCAGTCTCCCCCATGGGTCTCCATCACTGAAAGGGTCTCCATTGGAAGTCACCTGCCAAGGAGGATCCTGTGATGCTAAGGCCCTGAGAGAGGCTCCTTTTAGGGGGATGGGGGTAAGGGCCCCGTCCTCTCCATCCTCCACAGAGCAGATCACTCTGGCCCCTGGTACATCCCCTGCTGTCCCCCTACTTTTGGCCCCCACAGTTTTAAAGCCAATTTCCTGCGATTCTACATATTCTGCGTACATTCTTTTCAGTTTTAGAGCTAGTTTCCTGCAATTCTTTGCATTTTGCCATGGATAATGCTGTCATTTTGCTCAAACATAATAACAAAATGAATTGTTTTTGCACGTTTCTATTCACCTGTAATTAAAACTTGAAACAGACAGATACACACACACACACACACTGTAACTGTTAGACGGTGGACTGCTAGGCTCTAACCTCACCTGCGATCAATCCTTTTTATTCCTCCGTTTTTTTGTCACAAGACATCATTTCACCTTTCACTACAAATAGTCTCCTTCGCTGCTAAGAGCCACATTTTGGAGGATAATTAGAGTGGGAATGGAGAGCAGTTTGGAGGGCATAAACTGGCCTTGGTAAATTATGGTCTTTTCATATTCTGTTTGAATGACAAAGGGAAACAATTTAGCATTAAGAAATTGTAAATGCTTCTTATTTTCCAATTTTCTACATAAAATCAAATAAAAGTAACACAACAGAAGTCGAAGGTCTCCCTGAGGTTAGCCAACAGAAGTCGAAGGTCTCCCTGAGGTTAGCCAACAGAAGTCGAAGGTCTCCCTGAGGTTAGCCAACAGAAGTCGAAGGTCTCCCTGAGGTTAGCCAACAGAAGTCGAAGGTCTCCCTGAGGTTAGCCAACAGAAGTCGAAGGTCTCCCTGAGGTTAGCCAACAGAAGTCGAAGGTCTCCCTGAGGTTAGCCAACAGAAGTCGAAGGTCTCCCTGAGGTTAGCCAACAGAAGTCGAAGGTCTCCCTGAGGTTAGCCAACAGAAGTCGAAGGTCTCCCTGAGGTTAGCCAACAGAAGTCGAAGGTCTCCCTGAGGTTAGCCAACAGAAGTGGAAGGTCTCCCTGAGGTTAGCCAACAGAAGTGGAAGGTCTCCCTGAGGTTAGCCAACAGAAGTCGAAGGTCTCCCTGAGGTTAGCCAACAGAAGTCGAAGGTCTCCCTGAGGTTAGCCAACAGAAGTCGAAGGTCTCCCTGAGGTTAGCCAACAGAAGTCGAAGGTCTCCCTGAGGTTAGCCAACAGAAGTGGAAGGTCTCCCTGAGGTTAGCCAACAGAAGTCGAAGGTCTCCCTGAGGTTAGCCAACAGAAGTCGAAGGTCTCCCTGAGGTTAGCCAACAGAAGTCGAAGGTCTCCCTGAGGTTAGCCAACAGAAGTCGAAGGTCTCCCTGAGGTTAGCCAACAGAAGTCGAAGGTCTCCCTGAGGTTAGCCAACAGAAGTGGAAGGTCTCCCTGAGGTTAGCCAACAGAAGTGGAAGGTCTCCCTGAGGTTTAGTCAACAGAAGTCGAAGGTCACCCTGAGGTTAGCCAACAGAAGTCGAAGGTCTCCCTGAGGTTAGCCAACAGAAGTCGAAGGTCTCCCTGAGGTTAGCCAACAGAAGTCGAAGGTCTCCTGAGGTTAGCCAACAGAAGTCGAAGGTCTCCTGAGGTTAGCCAACAGAAGTCGAAGGTCTCCCTGAGGTTAGCCAACAGAAGTGGAAGGTCTCCCTGAGGTTAGCCAACAGAAGTGGAAGGTCTCCCTGAGGTTAGCCAACAGAAGTGGAAGGTCTCCCTGAGGTTAGCCAACAGAAGTCGAAGGTCTCCCTGAGGTTTAGCCAACAGAAGTCGAAGGTCTCCCTGAGGTTAGCCAACAGAAGTCGAAGGTCTCCCTGAGGTTAGCCAACAGAAGTCGAAGGTCTCCCTGAGGTTAGCCAACAGAAGTCGAAGGTCTCCCTGAGGTTAGCCAACAAAAGCAACTCATTCCCTATTATTTGACATGCCCCAGTCATTCATTCATTCCTCCTACCTGTAGCTCTCTGCAGCCGGAGTACTTCACTGTCCTAGTGCAAAGAACAAACAAAGAACTTGCGTGTCTCCCTGCCCAGCCAGCAGTCTCATCTGTATCAGCCCCATTGTTGTCCTCAGCTTTTAGAGAAGAGGAGAAGAGACTCCAATTGTAGAAGAGCCTCAAGTTGTGTCATCACATTTGAGACGGAGACCCTTTGATGTTCTCATTTGACCCTGAATGGGCTGGTGTGTGTGTGTGTGTGTGTGTGTGTGTGTGTGTGTGTGTGTGTGTGTGTGTGTGTGTGTGTGTGTGTGTGTGTGTGTGTGTGTGTGTGTGTGTGTGTGTGTGTGTGTGTGTGTGTGTGTGTGTGTGTGTGTGTGTGTGTGTGTGTGTGTGTGTGTGTGTGTGTGTGTGCGCGCGTGTTTTTCAGGGTGTGTCGGGGTTTGTGTGTGTGTGTCTCGGTGTGCGCAAAAGTGTGAACTGTGAACAGAACAGAAGACTCCCACGTTCATCCCTCATAACGTACAGACCGGGGACTCGGCTGTGCTGATTGAGTCCAGACGCACGCTGTGTCTCTGACTCTCAGAGAACATGGTGGTGTTCTTCTCTTTTGAAGAGACGCTGGTTCACGATGAAACTCATCCCTTGGATCATTAACTCAGAAGACGTGGTCTGATATCCTGTAGATATGTACCACGTTTATAATGAATTAGTTGTTATAGGGCCGGATGGATAGGACGTGATAGAAGAGGACTGTTTTTCTGCATCTATTAGAGGTAGGGAACTAAGACTGAAAGAGATGATCTCTCCATGGTACGGAGACCCCATGTGTTCAGGTTATATGCAACGTAAAGGTAGCCATGTCCATATATCACCCCCTTCTGTTTTAGGTAACAAATAATAGGCTATAAGGTCAGCTGTTTTCACAGCTGCAGGTGTGATACAGCAGTTGTCATCACGTACTATCAGTCTCCAAGTCACAGTACAGCAGCAACAGTCCAAACGGATTATTCAGTTAATGATTTCTATGTTATGTTTAAAAAGCATATGGCATTACTTTTAAAGGTGCAATATGCAGAAATAGCTCCGTCATTTCCTGGTTGCTGAAATTCAAAATGGTTTGCCTAATTTGAATTTGTGACAAAACAAGCAATGCATAGTGTGGAGAATAATTTTATCATCTAAACTGCTGTGAAATATCTTTTCAATAACTGAAAATATTGTATTTTCAGCTGTTTGAAGTTGTTGTACAAAACTGACAGTAAAAGACGCAACAAAAAAAAGAAACTTACGAACAGGAAGCATATGATAGTGCATATAGAACAGATCTACTGCTTTTTAGACTTGCTTTCAATGACAATGACAGATCTATAACTCACATTCCTATGTGAATTTGGTCGGGGTTACATATTGCAGCTTTTAATAGTGAAATACTTGTTTTTGCTTCCCAACAGGTTATGGAGAGGTTCTACTTGAGGGTAACAGAACCAGTAGATGGAGCTCTAGAGCTGCTGGTGAAAGATAAATACAGCCAACCATTCAGCGCCATTTAACTCTCCAACCATGTCTGCAATTAAACTGCTAATGATTAGCAGTACTTTGGCTGACATCGCCCATATAAATGGCACATTTGGTGGCGAATAGCTTCTTCTATTCCTAATTGATGAGAGTATGAATTGTGTTAGGTCCTTCAGATTGTAGAGGGCCAGGGCCACAACACCAATCTGCTCCCGCTGAGATCTTTATGAATTCAGCCTGGCTCCTGTCTTTATGTTATGTTGGAGGTTTTTGGAGGTTTTTTTTTCTGTGTTTGTTCCTGTTTTTCCTCGGTTCTTGTAAAGGCTGAATCATGGTGGCTTGTACAGCCTGTAGTCAGAGCCGGTCTCATGTCTTAGAAGCAGAGGCGTGTTGCTGTAGTGTGCATCATAATAAAGGCGAGGGGGGGGCTCAAAGAACAGCCTCTCTATAATGTCTTCTTCTCTCTTTGCAGGTCCATGCATCTGTCTGAGGACAGAGGGAGTAGGAGTCTGTAAATGTAAGTGTCTGAATGAATATAACACTAAGTACCATGAATACGTATAATAGTAATGTAACATATTGTTTTATAATTTTATAATAACACAATACACAAACAATAGTAATGATCATCTTAGTAGAAGTTAATGATCTGGGAAAGGTGAGGAAACTTTACAATAACCATCGCAAAAGTCCAGAAAAAAAGTGCAAGGATCTTGAGGCCGTTAGCTATTTCCGACACTCCGACACTCGGTAGCTGTGCATGATCGAGTCACTTCAAGTAACTGACGAATCTAACCCAGCCTAGAGGCGTTTTGGATGATCAAGTCACTTCAAGTAACTGACGAATCTAACCCAGCCTAGAGGCGTTTTGGATGATCGAGTCACTTCAAGTAACTGACGAATCTAACCCAGCCTAGAGGCGTTTTGGATGATCGAGTCACTACAAGTAACTGACGAATCTAACCCAGCCTAGAGGCGTTTTGGATGATCGAGTCACTTCAAGTAACTGACGAATCTAACCCAGCCTAGAGGCGTTTTGGATGATCGAGTCACTTCAAGTAACTGACGAATCTAACCCAGCCTAGAGGCGTTTTGGATGGGACGACATGTATCCTGACGATCCACCCTGGTCAGTTCTGACAGGCCATCAAGCATGTCTTTATCCATATCAATGTTTCTGCTCCTGTACAGTACACAGAGACCATCCCTCCTAGCTGCTACTATCCCCGGCTACCATCCCATCTGCTCAGCCACCCGGTGACTGATGACCCCTCTGGTGTGATTCGCATGACACACGCACACACTCACACACCCACTCACACCCCCTGCAGGATGAGTAGTGAATACAGCTACTAGTACTCTGCCCACGCCTGCCTCACCCTCCACTCCTCCATCCACTCATCCCTCCCATCCCTCTCTTCCTCCCTCCCTCCAATGTTCTGTCCTCTCCTCTCTCTTTGGTGTGTCTGACGGCGCTCCACGCTGCCCCATGCTGATGTCCCACAATCCCCCCCGTCAGCAGTGGGCCGCTCAGCACTCGCTACCCATGAGCACTCTCTTCTCTACTGGCCCATCTTTTCTTAGGGGAGGCAGCATGGGGGCAGTGTGTTGTGTATTGTACAGTAATGCACAATGTCAGGCCCCCTGAAAACAGAGAAAGGCGTAGGGTAAGATGGGGGGAGGGGGGGTCAGGGAGACTCTAACCCTACATTGAGAGGATTAAGAGATAGCCAATGCAGAGAGGTTAGCCGGGTAATGTGTGTTGAGTCTCTATTACGGCAGATACATATCTATAGCTTGACAGTGATCCAGCCTGTGCTCTGAGGACCCATTGACCATAGTTAGTGTTTAGTTAGTTTATTAAAACATCCAGAGGTCTAGGACCTGTTCAAGAAATGTGGATTTATAAGAAGGTTGTGTTTGTTTCGTTTGGCTCATATTTCGTAACTGAGAGCTGACATTTTAGGATATCGAGAAACTGCGCATCTGCGATTTCACAAAATGGCGGATGATGTTGGGATGAGCACAGAAGGTATGTGTGCGAAGCTGAAGTAGGCCTGTGTTTCACAAAATGTCCGTATTTTAATGAATACAATATAATTATGATACTTCAAATAGTTATTTTTCTGGTGAGCAGCCTAATCCACAGTAATCTTGTTACTTGTCTTTAGTTTGTCAAATGTATTTTTTGGATTATTGTGAAATTTTGTGTCAACTATTTTGACAGGCAGATATATTTTCAGGGCAATTTTCAAAGCTACCTAAAATCACATTTGCCAGTAGAACAACTTAAAGTGTCAACTATATTTGTAAGTCGCTCTGGATAAGAGCGTCTGCTAAATGACTTAAATGTAAATGTAACTATTACTCATATAAATAGTTGTTTTAAATTGTAGAATTTGGCAGCCATTGCTTCCCGTTTTCTCAAGTCAATTGAATATCCGTGTTTGACATTTTTGACATTGAATAGTGGACGTAATTCATTATTATAGTTTAGAAGTCTCTAAGGCTTAAGAATGAGGGAATTTTACACGTTGGTAATTATTTACGGGTCTTGAACAAGGCTAATTTACAGTGTGGGCTGAGTTATTAATACTGAAATATAGCTTCTAAGTCCATGTCCTTGACCACATTGAAAATGAGCAGGGAGATGGCAACACTAAAAGACGAAAGGCCATTTCAACCGCACATTGTTAAATTCTCACTTAATTACCATCCACATTACTTTGTATTAGAAGAACAGGAAATTTATAGCAGTACTGTGCTCTTTAAAAAAAAGACAACGAAAAGCAATTAATGTTGAATTCCTCTTCAACGGCTTTTGTTATCGTTTCCTGTTGAAGAAAGTGCCAAGAGGTGGACTTAAAAAGGAAAATACTGTTAACAGTCATATTAATTGCGAATTGATTATTGCGAATCGTAAGCAGACGTGAAGGTTCAGTAGTTTACAATGATTGTTTTTAATTAAAAGGGATTTGCGTGATTGAAATGACTTATACATACCTTGTTAATGGGTTATCAAAATGAGCAGGCCTCTATGGTTGAATAGTGCATTGGAACTACTTCCCAAGATCATGAGTTGTGGAGACTTGAAATGGTGCCCTCTGGACTCACTAAAATGTCATATAATAAGGATTTAACATTTTGAGGGAGACAAATGCATAATAAGAGTCAATTGACATTTAATGATGTTATATTTAACTATAGCATTCTATAATAAAAATGTTTTTCAATCATTACAATGGTACGTAATGTTAAAAAAAAAAGCCTGACTGTAACAACCTGGCAAAGAACTGGCCAGGTTGAGAGTCTCACTGACCACCACCCACTAACCAGGAAGTTTACTGGTGCGCTGAATCGTCACAACAAAAAATAAAACTCTAACCATCAGCAGTGCCCCAAAAAACTGTACCGTGTGACGATCCACTTGAGTGTCCGATAATGTCCTCTCTCCTCGCCGCACGAACGATACTTTGGCAGTCTTTTGTGCAGGCCAGAGGCTCTGCCTGCTTGTCGTCGAATGCCTCTGTATGCCTGTACTCCTTCAACGGCCTGTCTGGGCGAGAGAGATAAGGGCAACGTTGTGTTCTCAGAGAGGTAATACACCTGCAATCTGCAGCGGTGGGGCTGGGTGATGCTATCATTAAGGGAATATTTACCTCTCGCCGTGAAATGGAAGCCGGTCACGCAGCGTGTGGCGAGGGTAGGTGAGAGAGGGCCGTAGAGGCGACACGGTGGAGAGAGATTGACGCAGACGCTGACGCACGCACACACGCACACACACACACACACACACACACACACACACACACACACACACACACACACACACACACACACACACACACACACACACACACACACACACACACACACACACACTGAATTGCCCTGAATGGCTGCTCTTAACATTTCAAATGTAAATATAAAAGCTATTTCAGAATAGTTCACAAAGAAATAGCACTTGTGTGGTTTCAGTCTTTCAGTACCACAGATGAGACGTAGGGTAGTGGAAGCCGAGTGGACCTCTGCATCCACTATGAACTGATTACAGACTGTTTGACATGTATTGATGTGAGACAGGATGTCTTCATCAAGAACTAGAGCAGAGTCCTTTCAGTTCTACAAGCTCTGGCTCTGTAGTTTCACCGCAGTCAGATGAAGACCGCATACTGTTCTGCTTCGGTGTCCCAAGGGCCCGAAATTCGGCTATTCCTTTTCAAGACACTGTCAGACATACAGCGGATAGCGAAGGCTGTATCCCTGTAAGCCAATTACTGTGCTGACACCAGCGCTGTCCCCCAGCAGGACATAACATGGGGTGGTGGTACAGTATATATATTGCGTCCCTTGTATAGATTGTGCCCAATACTGCTAATACAGCAGTCATCAAACTGCTGCTCATCAGGACAGGTGCTGATGATGCCATTTAGTTTTCTGTTCTTATCAAAGAACTGCCAGGATATCAACCTCCCAAAATGGCAGTCATGCTGAATTTGATGAGAACATGGAACATGTGAGAGCAATTGCATGGATTTGTATGGTCTAACCCAAGGGCTTTCAAATCTTACCCAGCGAGGTCCGGAGCCCGCTGGTTTTCTGTTCTCCCTGATAATGAATTGCACCCACCTGGTGTCCAAGGTCTAAATCAGTCCCTGATTAGAGAGGAAGAATACCGCTGCGTTAGATGAAAAGGAAAGGACATAGGATCACTTTTAGGAGGACTGGTAACAAGCTGGAGGCAAGCGACTCAGTGGGGAAGTCACTCTGTGGAGGAATACGTTGTTTGTGTTCAGATGTGATTGTGTCAAGCAGCCATTTTGTTTGTGGTGTCACAACAGCATCCAAGTCACCAAATCAACCCCTAGGAAAATGCAGTGGCACGATAGCGATTTTGCGGCGTCAGAGTTTTGTTCCGAAGGTTGTTTATAACTACCAAAACCGCCGACGCATCACTTTGAGAGGCTGAGGCGCGCTAAATGGATTTTGGCTGTTTTTGTTTACAGATGTGCCGATTTAAAATTCATGAAAGCAAACAAACACTTAGTGCTGCTTTGCAGAGCCCCTTCATAGCGAAGATATTCCCCCATAACTCTAATATATCTCACACCCAATGTGAGACTAATGCTACTGTATAATGTATTCTAGTTGATTTCTTCTTTGTCTTGTGTACTTAAGCCGTTTGCCGCTGTGTGTTTAGCTCAAACAGTAAATGGAAATGATAATATGATTCCTCCTTCACTGTAGAGTTAAATGCCATGTGTTGTGTTCCTCTTACTAAACAACCACATAGGCCTACATCACAACATCAAGGCAGATAGCTATATACATTGTCCCAACTGGAAATTCATTGGACTTGTTTAACAGGTAGACCTTGAGGTGAGGGAAGCTTGATTAAAAACCCGGATAATGTGACTCTGGAAGTAGAAACCCATTTGACCCTTTGACTTGGCTGACTTGGCTCAGACAGGAAACGGCCCTCAACCTTCGGTTACCGTGTAGGAATTAGGCCCAGTCAACTCCACATCGAGACCCCATCTCAATGCTAAATGAGGTGCTCTGGGGGGTTGGTGGAGACTATCAAGCTTCGTAATGAGTCTGTGGCCTGTCATTCTTTTTCACTGTTCCAGAATCAGTTTTGGATTTAACAACTTGGGGAAAGAAAAGGTTTGAAATGAAATGTGTAGCCTGAAAGCATTCAGAAATCCCAATCTGAATTTGTTTGATTAGTCATTTTGCTCCATAAAGGCCTAATTATTACAGTTGTAATCTTTAATCATCTTTTAATTCTGATATCATGTCGTCATTACTAGAGCAGCAGTAAAGCATTTCCCCCAATAGTTAAAGATAATTATTTTGGAAATGCTCAAAGCAGAACGTAAGTTTGAAGTGTTGTGATATTCATCTACCTTGGTTCTATTTCAAATGAGCTCACTCTGTTGTTCTCAAAGTAAAGAATCATCTTCCTTGGACGATCTTTTCAAGTTTTCATTTGAACAAGTTTGAGAATATTGCACTTTAGCTCTCTAAGGCAATCAGCACCATTCTGAGCATAATCTATTTTCAATAATTGCATGCTGCACTTACACTGCGTCAGGCCGGCATGACAGTGTGCAATTAAACCTACAGTACGTGTTGCCCTGGTGAACGGATGCATTGGGCTGATTCGGTAAATTAAGGCCATCGCGTCGTTTTTTAAAAAACATCTGGCACAATGAGGGAGGGAGTGGGACTGGAAAGAATGAGAGGGAGAGATGAAGACTGGAAAGAGAGAGGAAACAACGGGGAGAGAAGGAGAGTGAGAGTAAGGGAAAGAGAGAGGTTTGGGTTTTTGGTCACGTTTCATCCACTCTCCTGAGGAGGATCATCAGCTCGAGCTGAAATCCCTCCATTACTAATGTGTGTACAGAACATATACAGGATGTAGGACCTGCGTGCTCAGTCATTTGCCCCGGATATCAAATGACGCAATTTCAGCGCAACGCAGAATAGTTTTATCTGTCTCTGTGGAGCGCTAGCCCTGCCTACCCCCGTTTGCTTTCCTTTGTCTTTAAATAGGGTCAGCCTTGACTGGCTTCTAGACAGGACTGTCCTGCCTTCTGAGAGCAAGACTGTATGCTGTACTCTCCCCACCAGAAAAATAAAATGGCCTCCGTTGTGTCTTGTAGATATAAACAGACGCAGTCAGACATCAGCTGTGCAAATAGATGGCATATGGGCACGGTTCACCACTGTATACATCACGTCACCTTACAGTACATTGGGGACTTAGTCTGAAAAGTTTAAGGGATGAATTTAAAGAAGGAGGGATGAGGGAAAGTATCGGCGTGTTTCTGAATGATCGGCGCTGGGAGAGAGAGGGGAAGAGGGATGCCGAGGCTGACAAAGTTACGGAAGGAGGAGGAAGGAGAAGGGCGCTGACAGCCTCGTATGACGGAAGGTGTGGATTGATCCCAGCTCCGTTTCTGTGCTATGAAGCTGCCAAACATTCACCTCTGACCTCAACGGCAATTTGTCATATCGGCCCTGACAGGCTGGAAGTTTTTTAAAAATGCCGGATGATGGGTGTTATCTGACAACCTATCATTTCGCTTCCCCAATGTCTCTTGCATCACGTTGAATGATGAAACTTTGCCAAAATATCTGTTGTTTGCAGTAATCTGACACGCTTACTTTTTGTCAATCAAGTCATGTTAATTTCAGACCTTCCTATCTTTGTGTCATAATAATCAATTGCATAGATGGTAAGGTAAAAAAATAGATTCAAGATGATTTACTTTGACAGTTGTAGACTACAAGCCCCAATGTTACGTTTTAGTTTTGTTTAATTGAACTCTTTTAATGTTACATCTATGAACTGCAATGCAAACGTAGACAATATGAACCAGGCAGCATGCAGAGGCCGTGTTCAACTGCTCCAGCACCTATCAAACCACTGATTTAGAACCTTTCAGAATATTCCACTCCAATTTTAACCTTATAAAATCCCACTTGACATAAATAGCGAACGTCGCTCAGAAGAGCGTGTAGCTAACCAGAGATGCAACCGAGAGGTTTATAACGACGCCGTGACATTTGGGGGAAATGACAGGAACCTAATAAAACAAATGGGCGAGCCGGTGACAATCTGGTAATAAGATTGTTTTACCTCACTGCATCAGTGCCTTTGATACTGTCATAGTAAATCAGGGCCTGTGTCCCAAATGGCAACCTATTCCCCACATAGTGCACACATTTTGTCAAGAGCCCCATGAGTTACACTGTGTGCCCTGGGCCCGGTTTCCCTATAGCGATGGAATTTAGGCTTACGAGTGTTTTTAACGATGCATCTACGAAGGTTCTTAAGATGCTTTTGGGAAACTGGGCCCAGGTTAAAAGTAGAGCACTATAAAGGGAACAGGGTGCCATTTGGGACTCATCCTATACATAGTAAATCAGGGCTGTGTCCCAAATTGTATCCTATTCCCTACATATTGCACTACTTTTGTCAAGAGCCCTATGGGTTAACCTCTGGGTCCAGTTCAAAAGTAATGCACTATAAAGGGAATATTGTACTATTTGGGACGCATCCATAGTAAATCAGGATTGTGTTCATGGCAGAGCGGCCATATTAACCCTTCTTTCATAGCACTGGGGGACTGAGAGAGAGAGAGAGAGTGCCTGGCCCCATTGCTGATCCAGGGTACAAGTCACATCAAAGGACAAGGTCATTGGCCAGGCCCGGTGATTTAGGCTTAATTTAGTGCTAATAGCAGAATGTGAAATGTCCCTTTAACGCCCCAGACATGATGTAAAAATCCCATCCAAAACCTTGCTTTAGCAGAGAAGCAGAAGGAAACTAAAAGAAAAGGAGGAAAGGTATCTGAGTTGATGGGGAATCATGGATTTTGAATTGTATGTTTTAGTATGTTTCCCTTTCAAGTATAATACAAGAATGCAATATCATTTTTAAGTACGAAGGAACCACGAAATAATTTAAAAGTCATTTTCTTTGTTGGTAGTTTTAAGAGTTTGATTTATATTCACTTTGAGACTAATTTTTATAGATATAGAAATAAGTTATAATGTAATGTGTTGCGGTTCTGTTTTTGTTTTTGGAAAACAAAGGAAATTATATTGTAGTTTTACCCCGGTGTATGAAATGGGGTACAAATGGAATGATGTATATTAAAATAAAGTAATCTATTTGATGGAAATGTATAGTTTGATTATAAAAATCTTTATTCTCATTACTTAATTGTCTCGTTTATTGAGAAGATACATTTTTTTAAGTATACATTTTTTCAGGATGTGGAGGTTTTTAAATTGTTTCGATAAAAGTAGCCTACACGTTTACACCTGCGTGGTCCTCTGCTAAATTAAAATCAATTACATTGTGATTTTAATTGTATTTTAGTTCACTCAATTTCACCTGTAACATATTGGTCCTTATTTAAACTGTGAGCAGACTATCTAAGATGTATAGAATAATGCTTTTAAGATGGAGTGAGACGGTTTGATGGGTCAACCAGGGTAAGTGATCGGGAGCCGATGCAACTGCTGTAGGCCAAGACCAAAGTGACGGGCTCGGGAAGCGAGTGAAGCGGGGGACCGACACAAATCCATAATCGAAAATCAATAAGTGACGGAAAGCTTTGGATAAGCGGGTAAAAGGAGGTTAGATGGAGACTGCACTACAGAGAGCACTGTTGTCCTGCACTGAGCTGTTGGGTGATGTCATACGTCACATATACCTTTTATAAGGCAGAAATGAACCTCTCTGTCCTATCAATCATAGTTCTATAGTCTCAGTATATATAGATGTTTATGCAATATATATATATATATATATTTATATATACTGTATATATAATTGTACAATTTCAGTGCTTAATATGTTTTAGAAAGAGGATCAGTTGATATTCTGTTTTTGCCAGGTCCCTATATACTGTACACCTGGAACCCTCATTATACATTTTTTTAAACAACAGATTATTCCGTTTTTATTGTTTATTTACATATATAGTTTGAGCTCCAGGTGTATAAATGAACCTCTATAAAACATGTTAAGCATCTAATTAAAATACATGACACTACTTGTATAGTTTTAGGACAACACTGTAGGAGTAACAGAAAGAGAGGCAGACAGATGGACAAATAAGTTAACAAATAAGCAACTATCCTCTCAGCTACAGTAAAAAGGAGATTTTTATGGGCAGCCACAAGCCCATGTATGCCATCAAATGAGCTTTTTGTTTGTGTTGTCAGGTGCAGCTCCGAGGGGAGGCTTAACTTTGTCAATTAGTGCGCTAGCGATTTTTTAATTTTGTCTTCCCTACCTCAAATGTTGACCACGAGGGAAATGTAGAGGTTTAAAGAGTGTAACCAGCACGTTAATGTGCAAACTTAATTAAGGCAACTGTAGAAACCCATTATAGGTACCTTGGAATTAGCCAGTCAATCTCCAGCATCTAAATTGAATTTCTTAGCTTCGCAATGGTACCCAATGAGTCCCGTCTAGAGAGCCAACGGTGACCTCCTGGGTTCAATTTGGGAAGTGGTGAACACACATAAAAATGTACGCTTATATTAGCTACGATAGAGAAGTCAATTAAGAAACTGCTTCGGCAATCCAATTATATGTCTTTAGACAATTCCTCCCTCCCTTTTTCCATAATGAAGAAAGTAAAAACACATGGGGGTTTTAAATGGGCTTTTATTTTTCTTCTCCCTTCATTTTACTGTCTTAAAGAGAAGGAGAAGACGTGTTATTGACTTTCAATTTAAATTAAAAGACTTCCTTCAATTCCATGTCAAGGAATCTGGTCTGAGGAAAGCTAGAAGCTTGGGCCTAACCGTTTGCTATTAGATTAAGTCCAATAATGAGCAAAGTAATGGACACCTTGTTGAATCGCATTGTTCTCATTTATCGCCACGGTCACCGGAGACGAACACTCTTTGGCCGGTGCTCCCTGTAGAACTCCGAACCCTCAATTCAATTTCCAACCATATTTAGCCAGGTCCAGTGGATAGAGATGTTTCTGGAGACAACCAGACAATATCTCCAATCTCCCAACCTTTCTTCACAGTCAGCCCGTCGTCACCCCGTCAACGTTATTACCATCGATCACAGCCTAAACCAACTTCATTAGGTGAGCCTGTCAAGGCGTCATTTTAATTTCAGTGGCCAGGTAATTCAGTTTTACAGTCAAAGGCGTTGCGCTGGAGTGTCTGTTGTGTTGAGGAGCGCTTCTTCTCTAATGGAGTTAATGGGCCGTGATATTTATGTTTAGCTGCACATAGACAATGAAGTTGTAACAAGGGTGTGGTGCCATATGCGCCGTCACATTGTTCAACACAAACTAGTTTGTGTCTGGGAAAGCATGATGGAGACAAGAGTAATTGAAATGCGTAGGCCTGTTCTCTCGCTCTCCCTACACAAAGTGTGATGGGCATTGTTAAGTTTGTTCGATACGGCTAATATACTTGTTTGGATGAAGCCGTCTTGGAGATACCATGAAATCTCCATAGATTCTCTCCGATTTCTGAACAAGCTGATTGATTTCTTAACAAGCTGACTTTTTCATTGTCATACATTGGCCATACTTTTGACATTCTAAGATCTCTCCTGAAAAATCCTACTTGTATATGTGCAAGAGTAGTAGTGTTTTCATGATCAAAATATAATTGACTGTAGAATTGAATTGGAACAATTGACTGCATAGAAGTCAAGAGTGTCTCTTGCCAGAAATAGCTCAAAGAGAATGATGTGAATATAAATGTGCTTTGACAATGTAGTGTCAAAACTGTTAACATTGTTTCCCCCCATTTTGAAAATGAGAAAAACGATGTGGGGGGGGGTGACTGAAGTACAACCAGTGACCTGATTGGTTGTTGACTGACTGTATGCCACATTTCTGACTGGTTAGAATGCCAACCAATCACTGCTTCATATTATTTTAAAAAGCTATTCTATTTGTCCTTCTCTCAAATCCCCTCAACCCACCTCAACACTTCTGCTCCCACTCGGGTAGAAACACATCAACCAATAGAACGCGTGCAAATTCTACCACAAGTCCCCCCCCCACCCTTCTTTCCGTCTCAATCTTAGAAATTGTTCCCCCAATCTAAATTCATGTTTCATTTTATTTGTTTGACTTTCCACAAATGATCCAGTCTGTTCCTCAGAACATCAACATTACATCATAATGACCGATGCATAAACAAGCAGCTTGCCATGACAACCTACCACTCATATCATGGTGACTCAAAGCTAGATAGCTCTAGAGCAATCCTTTAATATGAATGAAATCGATGTCAAATGAGATCTACCCATCTGTTTTGCTGTGAGACTAGGCCATTATCCCATCAGGCTGTGTTATTGCGCCAAGCTCCTAGTGCCATACGTACATCCTGTGCATGTGACATACATTTGACATATATTCCAGCCCATGCAGCTATCTGCTGGGGCGGACGGCTTCCTTCTGCATAGTCAGGGAACAGGAATGAGAGGGAATAATTGTCTTCTGAAAGGCTTTCCATAAAAATAAAAAAATTACTTCTGAATAATCCCTGTCTTTTTCCATATTTAGGGTAGCAGAGAGGAATGTATGCCAGGGAGTCAAGACGCCTGCAGTTGTGGGTGAATGTTTTGAGATGGGAGAGTAGGAGCTAAACCCTCCCTTGTAAAAACCCAACCAACCACCCACCCCATTTGAAATCCTATACACGCTTCAGTTGAAATGGTGTCAGAGAGATCTCTGCTCCAACCAGAAAGGGCTAAAACCAAATCCCAAAAGATCAGTGTGGAGAACCTTTTCCTGGCCGGCTTACTGTCATGGCCGTCATAGGGGTGTCCCCTTTTTCACTCACTGTACAGCGTGAAAATAGAACCGCTGCTATGTCAAAATGTGTAAACAGAGACGTTGCCACATCAGTAGCTCCCGAAACCCCCTTGTGCATTTTACCTTCTCCGTCTGTGAGACAAAAAGAGGATATTTGCATGCCATGGGCACGGCAGTAGTCAGTATTCACAGCTGAATACTTGTTTATTCCATGTGTAACTCTGTGTTGATGTTTGTGTCGCACTGCTTTGCTTTATTTTGGCCAGGTCGCAGTTGTAAATGACAACTTGTTCTCAACTAGCCTACCTGGTGAAATAAAGGTGAAATAAATAAAAAAAATGTAAAAAGGAAGGATGGAAATGCCCCTTTCCCTTTCCAAAGCTTTTATCCCTCCATCTTCATCCCTCCATCCACTCCCAGTCATTATATTCCTGTGTTTTATACTGGACAGTCCAATGAGATCCCTCCATCTTCATCCCTCCACCCACTCCCAGTCATTATATTCCTGTGTTTTATACTGGACAGTCCAATGAGATCCCTCCATCTTCATCCCTCCACCCACTCCCAGTCATTATATTCCTGTGTTTTATACTGGACAGTCCAATGAGATCCCTCCATCTTCATCCCTCCATCCACTCCCAGTCATTATATTCCTGTGTTTTATACTGGACAGTCCAATGAGATCCCTCCATCTTCATCCCTCCATCCACTCCCAGTCATTATATTCCTGTGTTTTATACTGGACAGTCCAATGAGATCCCTCCATCTTCATCCCTCCATCCACTCCCAGTCATTATATTCCTGTGTTTTATACTGGACAGTCCAATGAGATCCCTCCATCTTCATCCCTCCACCCACTCCCAGTCATTATATTCCTGTGTTTTATACTGGACAGTCCAATGAGATCCCTCCATCTTCATCCCTCCACCACTCCCAGTCATTATATTCCTGTGTTTTATACTGAGTCCAATTCCCTCCATCTTCATCCCTCCATCCACTCCCAGTCATTATATTCCTGTGTTTTATACTGGACAGTCCAATGAGATCCCTCCATCTTCATCCCTCCACCCACTCCCAGTCATTATATTCCTGTGTTTTATACTGGACAGTCCAATGAGATCCCTCCATCTTCATCCCTCCACCCACTCCCAGTCATTATATTCCTGTGTTTTATACTGGACAGTCCAATGAGATCCCTCCATCTTCATCCCTCCACCCACTCCCAGTCATTATATTCCTGTGTTTTATACTGGACAGTCCAATGAGATCCCTCCATCTTCATCCCTCCACCCACTCCCAGTCATTATATTCCTGTGTTTTATACTGGACAGTCCAATGAGATCCCTCCATCTTCATCCCTCCACCCACTCCCAGTCATTATATTCCTGTGTTTTATACTGGACAGTCCAATGAGATCCCTCCATCTTCATCCCTCCACCCACTCCCAGTCATTATATTCCTGTGTTTTATACTGGACAGTCCAATGAGATCCCTCCATCTTCATCCCTCCACCCACTCCCAGTCATTATATTCCTGTGTTTTATACTGGACAGTCCAATGAGATCCCTCCAACTAAACAAGGGAAGTGCAAAGGCTCCAATCAATACCATTGTCTTTCAGATGGAGATGTATCACAGCAGGATGCTATAGGTAGAAATGCCCAGCCGTCCCTCCATTGGATTCCCTGCCAGGGCAGAGCACGATGATGACTAGGGCGATTTGCACAACACAGCTCTTTAACATTGTGTGTGTATTAAGTAAAACAATCAAAAGTGAAGATTAGTTAAGTGTAGTCATGTAAATTATATAGTGATAGGGTTAACCTTATTGTTGGGAATGTACAAAAATAGTGTTTGGTACATATTGCAAAAATATTAGTGCCAACTGCAAGATTACGGCTTACTTTTGCCTGTTCCATTCTAATAAGTAGTTACATATGCAGTTGTTAACAGCATTGCAGTAGCATTGCTAAGTCCAGTGGTCTGATTATGAACATAGAAATACACAAATTCCACAACAACCCTTAGGAAATGGAAAATGAGAGCACTGAAAAAATCCTCCAAAATGCTGCCAAAGTGCTGTATTTGCACAATCACACGTTTACAAGTCGTGCTATTCTGTTAATGTCCTTTAGATGTTTTCCCTCTCAGTCCGTCGGAACACGGTTCTAAAAGAATCCCCATTCGTTAATAAAGATGCTGTAGGGCTCCCTCATCCTGCCGTGCATTCACTCCTCCTGTTGCTTTCTTCGACACAGAGCCTCTCTTCTTTTGTAAAAATGCTTTTTAAAGACATGAGAAAAACGACGAAGAAACAACAAGGACAACTCTTCCCACCACAAGGAGAGGAGGAGAGAGAGAGAGGAGGCTAAGGAGGAGATTGGGTGATGAATTTAATTCTGCAAGTTCAGAGAGATTTCTTAGTTTGACATGCTCGGCGGGGGGCCTTTGAGAGCTTGGCAATGTCTCCAGCACTGCAAGCTTTGAAAATCTCTCTCCGGCAGCCCTAGCCTGCTATCAAAAGCCAAGGATAATGCTCCCTTCGAGGTAAAGCATCCTGGTGAATAGAACCTCCTAGCCTCCCTTTTATTTATTCATTTGCGTTATATCAGAAAGCAGGGGAGATAATGCATGAAAGGCCCGGGATAGAGGAGACTGGGGGTGATTGGAAGAACGAACAAACAGGGTATATTTTGTTGTTCCTCGTGCATTTCTGTATTCAGGAAGCATTGTTTCCTAACAAGCCTTTTGGTAGCTATGCTTACGATCTACTACGACGTAAAACCCGTCTCTGTTGTTTGAACTCTATGATCATTGAAGTAGGCAGCCATATTGTACAGGTCTACATTGACCCTCCTCACTTTGTGGGGCACCGTAGATGTTTGTTTTGTCGTATTCTCCAGGTAACTAATTACCTGCCTACACATGATGTAAGCCCATTGTAATATCCCAAGGTAAAATTGTGGGAGGACATTTTTAGAGAATATACTGTACTGTGTGCAAATACTTGCACACCTACACGCGTGGATAAAAACCGGCGCGCGTACACACACACACACACACACACACACACGTGTGGATAAAAACTCCCACACGCATGCATGCACACACACACACACGGAAGCTCAGTCAATATCAGTTCAACGAAAGCTACCCAATGCAACGTCAATGCCCCAGTAATGTGCTGCCTTTTGGACACAATGCTCTGTAGACCTGCACAATAAACACACCTCCCATCTGAATATGTGAATGATATCCATTCGTTCACAAATAGATAGACTTTTTAGACGCTAGCAACATCTTTTGAAATGATTGATTGAGGGTGCTGCCATTTTGTTCTTATTTAGCAAGTCTGAAACAGGTGAAATGCAACAAAATCAATTGTTGCTATAAAAACTGAAATTTGCTTGTTTAAAATGTTTGTTTTAGAGATGTTGGTATACTTGATTAAATATTCACTTCTGTTGAATCATTGCTACCGTATTATTTGTAAAATGGATCTTCCGTTGAACCATAGCTACAGTATTATTTGTAAAATGGATCTTCTGTTGAACCATAGCTACCGTATTATTTGTAAAATGGATCTTCTGTTGAACCATAGCTACAGTATTATTTGTAAAATGGATCTTCTGTTGAACCATAGCTACCGTATTATTTGTAAAATGGATCTTCTGTTGAACCATAGCTACAGTATTATTTGTAAAATGGATCTTCTGTTGAACCATAGCTACAGTATTATTTGTAAAATGGATCTTCTGTTGAACCATAGCTACCGTATTATTTGTAAAATGGATCTTCTGTTGAACCATAGCTACCGTATTATTTGTCAAATTGATCTTCTGTTGAACCATAGCTACAGTATTATTTGTAAAATGGATCCTCTGTTGAACCATAGCTACAGTATTATTTTTAAATGGATCTTCTGTTGAACCATAGCTACAGTATTATTTGTAAAATGGATCTTCTGTTGAACCATAGCTACAGTATTATTTGTAAAATGGATCCTCTGTTGAACCATAGCTACCGTATTATTTGTAAAATGGATCTTCTGTTGAACCATAGCTACAGTATTATTTGTAAAATGGATCTTCTGTTGAACCATAGCTACAGTATTATTTGTAAAATGGATCTTCTGTTGAACCATAGCTACCGTATTATTTGTAAAATGGATCTTCTGTTGAACCATAGCTACAGTATTATTTGTAAAATGGATCTTCTGTTGAACCATAGCTACAGTATTATTTGTAAAATGGATCCTCTGTTGAACCATAGCTACTGTATTATTTGTAAAATGGATCTTCTGTTGAACCAAGCTACCGTATTATTTGTCAAATTGATCTTCTGTTGAACCATAGCTACAGTATTATTTGTAAAATGGATCCTCTGTTGAACCATAGCTACAGTATTATTTTTAAATGGATCTTCTGTTGAACCATAGCTACAGTATTATTTGTAAAATGGATCTTCTGTTGAACCATAGCTACAGTATTATTTGTAAAATGGATCCTCTGTTGAACCATAGCTACCGTATTATTTGTAAAATGGATCTTCTGTTGAACCATAGCTACAGTATTATTTGTAAAATGGATCTTCTGTTGAACCATAGCTACAGTATTATTTGTAAAATGGATCTTCTGTTGAACCATAGCTACCGTATTATTTGTAAAATGGATCTTCTGTTGAACCATAGCTACCGTATTATTTGTAAAATGGATCTTCTGTTGAACCATAGCTACCGTATTATTTGTAAAATGGATCTTCTGTTGAACCATAGCTACCGTATTATTTGTCAAATTGATCTTCTGTTGAACCATAGCTACAGTATTATTTGTAAAATGGATCCTCTGTTGAACCATAGCTACAGTATTATTTTTAAATGGATCTTCTGTTGAACCATAGCTACAGTATTATTTGTAAAATGGATCTTCTGTTGAACCATAGCTACAGTATTATTTGTAAAATGGATCCTCTGTTGAACCATAGCTACCGTATTATTTGTAAAATGGATCTTCTGTTGAACCATAGCTACCGTATTATTTGTAAAATGGATCTTCTGTTGAACCATAGCTACCGTATTATTTGTAAAATGGATCTTCTGTTGAACCATAGCTACCGTATTATTTGTCAAATTGATCTTCTGTTGAACCATAGCTACAGTATTATTTGTAAAATGGATCCTCTGTTGAACCATAGCTACAGTATTATTTTTAAATGGATCTTCTGTTGAACCATAGCTACAGTATTATTTGTAAAATGGATCTTCTGTTGAACCATAGCTACAGTATTATTTGTAAAATGGATCCTCTGTTGAACCATAGCTACCGTATTTGTAAAATGGATCTTCTGTTGAACCATAGCTACCGTATTATTTGTTAAATGGATCTTCTGTTGAACCATAGCTACAGTATTATTTGTAAAGGGGATCTTCTGTTGAACCATAGCTACAGTATTATTTGTAAAATGGATCTTCTGTTGAACCATAGCTACCGTATTATTTGTAAAATGGATCTTCTGTTGAACCATAGCTACAGTATTATTTGTCAAATTGATCTTCTGTTGAACCATAGCTACAGTATTATTTGTAAAATGGATCCTCTGTTGAACCATAGCTACAGTATTATTTGTAAAATGGATCGTCTGTTGAACCATAGCTACCGTATTATGTGGAAAAGGGATCTTTTGTTGAATCATAGCTACCGTATTATGTGGAAAAGGGATCTTCTGTTGAATCATAGCTACCGTATTATGTGGAAAAGGGATCTTCTGTTGAATCATAGCTACCGTATTATGTGGAAAAGGGATCTTCTGTTGAATCATAGCTACCGTATTATGTGGAAAAGGGATCTTCTGTTGAATCATAGCTACCGTATTATGTGGAAAAGGGATCTTCTGTTGAATCATAGCTACCGTATTATGTGGAAAAGGGATCTTCTGTTGAATCATAGCTACCGTATTATGTGGAAAAGGGATCTTCTGTTGAATCATAGCTACCGTATTATGTGGAAAAGGGATCTTCTGTTGAATCATAGCTACCGTATTATGTGGAAAAGGGATCTTCTGTTGAATCATAGCTACCGTATTATGTGGAAAAGGGATCTTCTGTTGAATCATAGCTACCGTATTATGTGGAAAAGGGATCTTCTGTTGAATCATAGCTACCGTATTATGTGGAAAAGGGATCTTCTGTTGAATCATAGCTACCGTATTGTGTGTAAAAGGGATCTTCTTTGGAGAGTCTATTGGAATATTTCAGGAAACGGGTTGAGATGGTTGGACAGATATTAACTGAATATTAAAACACTATTGTACTAATATTTTATTGATGCTAAATCTTTCCTATATTTCTTTGAAATAAAACAGCTGCTCACTATACTATCTTCACCCAGTGAGACATGTATTTGTTTTTAACAGGACTTCGTGTAATATCACTACATGTAATTGCTAAAGGCTTTGCTTGTACAAAATGTGCCAAATTCTGTGTCTGTCATTATATAAAGTTCCCTGAGTTTCCTCAATATGAAAGCACATTACTGTTTCAGGCCATGTCTCCTCTTTAAATGATTATCTTAAAGCACCTGCACTATTTCATTGTTTATTTTCGGGGTGTTTTTTTGTCCCCCTTCTGTACTTTGTTTCACTGATTGGCTTTAACCCGAGGCATCTCAGTGCCAGCGTCCCAAATGGCACCCTACTCCCTATGCACTAAATAGGAAATAGTGTGCCATTTGGGATGTAGTCAATGAAACCAGACACTTTAAATGACAGGGGTGGCTGCTATCCTCTCTAACAAAAGCACCACACACCCTCCCACACTTCCCCAGCCCCGAATCGTACCGCGGCTCGAACAAGCTAATTTCACTTTGTGATCCTTCGATTGTGGAAAGTCTCCTGCCTCATCCCCAAAGGCCATCACAAGATATACACTCCTCACCAGTTATAAAGAAGGAAGGGAAGGAAAAAATCATGTAAATGGAAAGTGTCCTCTCCAAAACGTCAAACAGCTGCAGGTGGATATCACAAGGCACTCAATTTACATCCAGTGATATGAGAGAAATCAGAGGGGCGTGTTGTCGATTTACCGTCAGCTTATCTTATTGTGGATCTCACTTGTCACAGGCCTTAACCCGGCATGTAATGTTACAGAGGCTACAGTTCAAGAAAGACACAGCCGTGACAACAGATCAACCTGGATGGTGAGACTACACACACGCTATCATTGTGAAATCTATTTGAAATCCAGTTCATTTAACCTGAGCACTGATCTAGGACCAGCCCACCCTGTCCATTAAATCGTATACATTATGATCAAAAAGGCAGAATTGATCCTGGATCAGATCCCTGACACTTGTGAATATGGGCCCAGGTCTTTCTTCCATTACCTGCAATCAGACTGTTTACTCACATACAGTCGAAGTCGGAAGTTTACATACGTTTTTTGCAATTCCTGACATTTAATCGTAGTAACATTTCCCTGTCTTGGTCATTTAGGATCACCACTTTATTTTAAGAATGTGAAATGTCAGAATAATAGTAGAGAAAGTGATTTATTTCAGATTTTATTTCTTTCATCACATTTCCAGTGGGTCAGAAGTTTACATACACTAAATTAGTATTTGCTAGCATTGCCTTTAAATTATTTAACTTGGGTTAAACGTTTCGGGTAGCCTTCCACAAGCCTTCCACAATAAGTTGGGGGAATTTTGTCCCATTCCTCCTGACAGAGCTGGTGTAACTGAGTCAGGTTTGTAGGCCTCCTTGCTCGCACACGCTTTTTCGTTCTGCCCACAGAGTTTCTATAAGATTGAGGTCAGAGCTTTGTGATGGCCACTCCAAAACCTTGACTTTGTTGTCCTTAAGCCATTTTGCCACAACTTTGGAAGTATGCTTGGAGTCATTGTCCATTTGGAAGACACATTTGTGACCAAGCTTTAACTTCCTGACTGATGCCTTGAGATGTTGCTTTAATATATTCACGTAATTTTCCTCTTCATGATGCCATCTATTTTGTGAAGTGCATCAGTCCCTCCTGCAGCAAAGCACCGCCACAACCTGATGCTGCCCTGCCCCATGCTTCACAGTTGGGATGGTGTTCTTCGGCTTGCAAGCCTTCCCCTTTTTCCTCCAAACATAATTTTGGTCATTATGGCCAAACAGTTTTATTTTGTTTCATCAAACCAGAGGACATTTCTCCAAAAAGTACGATCTTTGTCCCCATGTGCAGTTGCAAACCGTATTTATGAAAATCGTTTTTATGGCGGTTTTGGAGCAGTTGCTTCTTCCTTGCCGAGTGGCCTTTCAGGTTATGTCGATATTGGACTTGTTTTACTGTGGATATACTGTAGATACTTTTGTACCTGTTTCCTCCAGCATCTTCACAAGGTCCTTTGGATTGATTTGCACTTTTCACACCTAAGTACGTTCATCTCTAGAAGACAGAACACGTCTCCTTCCTGAGCGGTATGACGGCTACGTGGTCCCATGGTGTTTATACTTGCGTACTATTGTTTGTAAAGATGAACGTGGTACCTTCAGGTGTTTGGAAATTGCTCCCAATGAGGAATCAGACTTGTGGAGGTCTACAATTTTTTTCTGAGGTCTTGGTTGATTTCTTTTGATTTTCCTATGATGTCAAGCACACAGGCACTGAGTTTGAAGGTAGGCCTTTAAATACATCCACAGGTACACCTCCAATTGACTCAAATGATGTCAATTAGCTTATCAGACGCTTCTAAAGCCATGACATCATTTTCTGGAATTTTCCAAGCTGTTTAAAGGCACAGTCAACTTAGTGTATGTAAACTTCTGACCCACTGGAATTGTGATACAGTGAATTATAAGTGAAATAATCTGTCTGTAAACAATTGGTGGAAAAATTACTTGTGTCATGCACAAAATAGATGTCCTAACTGACTTTCCAAAATTATAGTTTGTTAACAAGAAATTTGTGGAGTGGTTGAAAAACTAGTTTTAATGACTCCAACCTAAGTGTATGTAAACTTCCAACTTCAACTGTACACGTATCTGCCACCTGCATCCATCTGAAGGTGAATTTAAAGTATGTCCCTGACATGTTGTTTTCTTTGGAAAAGCCATGGCAGCTGTCGAGCTCTGCAGACTTTCTGCTCAGACCTTGACACGAGAGTGAAGGCCAAGACACTCAGAGACTCTAATTAAGACTGCTTAACGAGAAATCAGGTCCTTGTTTTGGAGGGAGGCCCAAGCTCGTGAAGGTGTCTGTCTGTCTGTCTGTCTGTCTGTCTGTCTGTCTGTCTGTCTGTCTGTCTGTCTGTCTGTCTGTCTGTCTGTCTGTCTGTCTGTCTGTCTGTCTGTCTGTCTGTCTGTCTGTCTGTCTGTGAGTGTGTGTGTGCGCATGCGCGTGTCTGTTTCCACAGCTTGTTTTTCCTGCCGCAAGGCAATCTGCAACCAACACCAGCCCTCTGTCAGGTTTTAGCAAATCCACAGTGGGTACCAGATGATTGCACACAAAAGAGGTAGCTAAGCACTGCATGCTTATGGAACCAGACTGAGCCGAAACACCTGCACAATCTCCCCATCGTCCTGTTACTATTAGGCCTAGCTGTCCACTGGCTAGCTGTTATTATTAGGCCGAGCTGTCCACCGGCTAGCTGTTACTATTAGGCCTAGCTGTCCACTGGCTAGCTGTTACTGTTAGACCAAGCTGTCCACTGGCTAGCGGTTATTATTAGACCTAGCTGTCCCCTGGATAGCGGTTACTATTAGGCCTAGCTGTCCAATGGCTAGCTGTTACTATTAGGCCGAGCTGTCCACTGACTAGCTGTTACTATTAGGCCTAGTTGTCCACTCGCTAGCTGTTACTATTAGGCCTAGCTGTCCACTCGCTAGCTGTTACTATTAGGTCTAGCTGTCCACTGTCTAGCTGTTACTATTAGGCCTAGCTGTCCACTGGCTAGCTGTTACTGTTAGACCAAGCTGTCCACTGGCTAGCGGTTATTATTAGACCTAGCTGTCCCCTGGATAGCGGTTACTATTAGGCCTAGCTGTCCAATGGCTAGCTGTTACTATTAGGTCTAGCTGTCCACTGTCTAGCTGTTACTATTAGGCCTAGCTGTCCACTGGCTAGCTGTTACTGTTAGACCAAGCTGTCCACTGGCTAGCGGTTATTATTAGACCTAGCTGTCCCCTGGATAGCGGTTACTATTAGGCCTAGCTGTCCAATGGCTAGCTGTTACTATTAGACCTAGCTGTCCACTGTCTAGCTGTGACTATTAGACCAAGCTGTCCCCTGGCTAGCGGTTACTTTTAGACCTAGCTGTCCCCTGGATAGCGGTTGCTATTAAGTCTTGCTGTCCACTGTCAAGCTGTTACTATTAGGCCTAGCTGTCCACTGGCTAGCTGTTACTGTTAGACCTAGCTGTCCACTGGCTAGCTGTTACTATTAGGCCTAGCTGTCCACTGACTAGCTGTTACTATTAGGCCTAGCTGTCCACTGTCGAGGTGTTACTATTAGGACCTAGCTGTCCACTGGCCAGCTGTTAATATTAGGCCTAGCTGTCCACTCGCTAGCTGTTAATATTAGGCCTAGCTTTCCACTGGCTAGCTGTTACTGTTAGACCTAGCTATCCACTGGCTAGCGCTTACTATTTAGCCGAGCTGTCCACTGGCTTGCTGTTACTATTAGACCGAGCTGTCCACTGGCTAGCTGTTACTATTAGGACTAGTTGTCCACTGGTAGCTGTTACTGTTCGACCTGACTGTCCACTGGCTAGCTGTTACTGTTAGACCTAGCTGTCCACTGGCTTGCTGTTACTATTAGGATTTAGCTGTCCACTCTCTAGCTGTTACTGTTAGACCTAGCTGTCCACTGGCTAGCTGTTACTATTAGGACTAGTTGTCCACTGTGTAGCTGTTACTGTTAGACCTTGCTGTCCACTGACTAGCTGTTTCTATTATGCCTAGCTGTCCACTGGCTAACTGTTACTATTAGGCCTGCTGTCCACTGTCTAGCTGTTACTATTAGACCTAGCTGTCCACTGTCTAGGTGTTACTATTAAGGCTAACTGTCCACTGGCTAGCTGTTACTATTAGGCCTAGCTGTCTACGGTCTAGCTGTTCCTATTAGACCTAGCTGTTCACTGTCTAGCTGTTACTATTAGGCCTAGCTGTCCACTCGCTAGCTGTTACTATTAGGCCTAGCTTTCCACTGGCTAGCTGTTACTGTTAGACCTAGCTATCCACTGGCTAGCGTTTACTATTAAGCCTAGCTGTCCACTTGCTGTTACTATTAGACCTAGCTGTCCAGCTGTTACTATTAGCCTAGCTGTCCACTACTGTTACTTTAGACCTAGCTGTCCACTGGCTAGTGTCACTATTAGCTCAACTGTCCACTGTCTGGTGTTACTGTTAGACCTAACTGTCCACTGGCTAGCTGTTACTGTTAGACCTAGCTGTCCACTGTCTAGCTGTTACTGTTCGACCTAGCTCTCCACTGGCTAGCTGTTACTGTTAGACCTAGCTGTCCACTGTCTAGCTGTTACTGTTCGACCTTCTACACTGGCTAGCTGTTACTGTTAGACCTCCACTCTGTCAGGTTTTAGCAAATGTTACTGATTGCAGAGGTAGCTAGCACTGCATGCCCAGACTGAGCTGCACAATCTCCCCATCGCCTGTTACTATTAGGCCTAGCTGTCCACTGGCTAGCTGTTACTATTAGGCCTAGCTGTCCACTGGCTAGCTGTTACTATTAGGCCTAGCTGTCCACTGGCTAGCTGTTACTGTTAGACCAAGCTGTCCACTTAGCTGTTACTATTAGCCTAGCTCCAATGGCTAGCTGTTACTGTTAGATCTAGCTGTCCACTGGCTAGCTGTTACTATTAGGCCTAGCTGTCCACTGACCACTGTTAGGCCTAGCTGTCCAATGGCTAGCTGTTACTATTAGGCCTAGCTGTCCACTGACTAGCTGTTACTATTAGGCCTAGTTGTCCACTCGCTAGCTGTTACTATTAGGCCTAGCTGTCCACTCGCTAGCTGTTACTATTAGGTCTAGCTGTCCACTGTCTAGCTGTTACTATTAGGCCTAGCTGTCCACTGGCTAGCTGTTACTGTTAGACCTTGCTGTCCACTGGCTAGCAGTTAGAGCTAGCTGTCCCCTGGATAGCGGTTACTATTAGCCTAGCTGTCCACCTGCTGTTACTAAGGTCTGCTGTCCACTGTCTAGCTGTTACTAGCCTAGCTGTCCACTGGCTAGGTTACTGTTAGACCAAGCTGTCCACTACTATTAAGACCTAGCTGTCCCCTGGCTAGCGGTTACTATTAGACCTAGCTGTCCAATGGCTAGGTTACTATTAGACCTAGCTGTCCACTAGCTGTGACTATTAGACCAAGCTGTCCCCTGGCTAGCGGTTACTTTTAGACCTAGCTGTCCCCTGGATAGCGGTTGCTATTAAGTCTTGCTGTCCACTGTCAAGCTGTTACTATTAGGCCTAGCTGTCCAATGGCTAGCTGTTACTGTTAGATCTAGCTGTCCACTGGCTAGCTGTTACTTTAGGCCTGCTGTCCACTGACTAGCTGTTACTGTTAGAGCTGTCCACTGTCGAGGTGTTACTATTAGTCCCACTGGCCAGCTGTTAGCCTGCTTCCACTCTAGCTTAATATTAGCCTAGCTTTCCACTGGCTAGCTGTTACTGTTAGACCTAGCTTCCACTGGCTAGCTAGCTGTCCACTGGCTTGCTGTTACTATTAGACCGAGCTGTCCACTGGCTAGCTATTACTATTAGACCTAGCTGTCCACTGTCTAGCTGTTACTGTTACCTGACTGTCCACTGGCTAGCTGTTACTGTTAGACCTAGCTGTCCACTGGCTTGCTGTTACTATTAGGCCACTTAGCTGTCCACTCTCTAGCTGTTACTGTTATACCTAGCTGTCCACTGGCTAGCTGTTACTATTAGGCTAGTTGTCCACTGTGTAGCTGTTACTGTTAGACCTAGCTATCCACTGACTAGCTGTTTCTATTATGCCTAGCTGTCCACTGGCTAACTGTTACTATTAGGCCTGCTGTCCACTGTCTAGCTGTTACTATTAGACCTAGCTGTCCACTGTCTAGGTGTTACTATTAAGGCTAACTGTCCACTGGCTAGCTGTTACTATTAGGCCTAGCTGTTACGGTCTAGCTGTTCCTATTAGACCTAGCTGTCCACTGCTGTTACTATTAGGCCTAGCTGTCCACTCACAAGCTGTTACTATTAGACCTAGCTGTCCACTGGCTAGCTGTCACTATTAGCTCTAGCTGTCCACTGTCTAGGTGTTACTATTAGGACCTAGCTGTCCACTGGCTAGCTGTTAAGATTAGGCCTAGCTGTCCACTCGCTAGCTGTTACTATTAAACCTAGCTGTCCACTGGCTAGCTGTTACTGTTAGACCTAGCTGTCCACTGTCTAGCTGTTACTGTTCGACCTAGCTCTCCACTGGCTAGCTGTTACTGTTAGACCTAGCTCTCCACTGGCTAGCTGTTAATATTAGGCCTAGCTGTCCACTCGCTAGCTGTTACTATTAGACCTAGCTGTCCACTGTCTAGCTGTTACTGTTCGACCTAGCTTTCCACTGGCTAGTGGTTACTGTTAGACCTTGCTGTCCCCTGGCTAGCAGTTACTATTAGACCTAGCTGTCCCCTGGCTAACTGTAACTATTAAGCCTAGCTGTCCCCTGGCTAGCGGTTACTATTAAGCCTAGCTGTCCCCTGGCTAGCGGTTACTATTAGACCTAGCTGTCCACTGGCTAACTCTTACTACTAGACCGAGCTGTCCCCTGGCTAGCGGTTACTATTAGCTCTAGCTGTCCAATGTCTAGCTGTTAGTATTAGGCCTAGCTGTCCACTCGCTAGCTGTTACTGTTAGACCTTGCTGTCCACTGACTAGCTGTTACTGTTAGACCTTGCTGTCCACTGACTAGCTGTTTCTATTATGCCTAGCTGTCCACTGGCTAACTGTTACTATTTGGCCTAGCTGTCCACTGTCTAGCTGTTACTATTAGACCTAGCTGTCCACTGTCTAGCTGTTACTGTTAGACCAAGCTGTCCACTGGCTAGCTGTTACTATTAGGCCTAGCTGTCCACTCACTCGCTGTTACTATTAGGCCTAGCTTTCCACTGGCTAGCTGTTACTGTTAGACCTAGCTATCCACTGGCTAGCGGTTACTGTTAGGCCTAGCTGTCCACTCACTCGCTGTTACTATTAAGCCTAGCTGCCCAATGTCGAGCTGTTACTGTTCGACCTAGCTGTCCACTGGCTAGCGGTTACTGTTAGACCTAGCTGTCCACTGGCTAGCTGTCACTATTAGCTCTAGCTGTCCACTGTCTAGGTGTTACTATTAGGCCTAGCTGTCCACTGGCTAGCTGTTACTATTAGACCTAGCTGTCCACTGGCTAGCTGTCACTATTAGCTCTAGCTGTCCACTGTCTAGGTGTTACTATTAGGACCTAGCTGTCCACTGGCTAGCTGTTAATATTAGGCCTAGCTGTCCACTCGCTAGCTGTTACTATTAGACCTAGCTGTCCACTGGCTAGCTGTTACTGTTAGACCTAGCTGTCCACTGTCTAGCTGTTACTGTTTGACCTAGCTCTCCACTGGCTAGCTGTTACTGTTAGACCAAGCTGTCCACTGGCTAGCTGTTACTATTAGGCCTACCTGTCCACTGTCTAGCTGTTACTGTTCGACCTAGCTCTCCACTGGCTAGCTGTTACTGTTAGACCTTGCTGTCCACTGGCTAGCAGTTACTATTAGACCTAGCTGTCCCCTGGCTAACTGTCACTATTAAGCCTAGCTGTCCCCTGGCTAGCGGTTACTATTAAGCCTAGCTGTCCCCTGGCTAGCGGTTACTATTAGACCTAGCTGTTCACTGGCTAGCTCTTACTATTAGACCTAGCTGTCCCCTGGCTAGCGGTTACTATTAGCTCTAGCTGTCCACTGTCCTGCTGTTAGTATTAGCTCTAGCTGTCCACTGTCTAGCTGTTAGTATTAGGCCTAGCTGTCCACTCGCTAGCTGTTACTATTAGACCTCGCTGTCCACTGGCTAGCTGTTACTGTTAGACCAAGCTGTCCACTGTCTAGCTGTTACTATTAGGCCTAGCTGTCCACTCACTAGCTGTAACTATTAGGCCTAGCTTTCCACTGGCTAGCTGTTACTGTTAGACCTAGCTATCCACTGGCTAGCTGTTACTATTAAGCCTAGCTGTCCACTGGCTAGCGGTTACTGTTAGACCTAGCTGTCCCCTGGCTAGCAGTTACTATTACACCTAGCTGTCCCCTGGCTAACTGTTACTATTAAGCCTAGCTGTCCCCTGGCTAGCGGTTACAATTAAGCCTAGCTATCCCCTGGCTAGCGGTTACTATTAGACCTAGCTGTCCACTGGCTAGCTGTTACTATTAGACCTAGCTGTCCCCTGGCTAGCTGTTACTATTAGCTCTAGCTGTCCACTGTCCTGCTGTTAGTATTAGGCTTAGCTGTCCACTGTCTAGGTGTTACTATTAGGACCTAGCTGTCCACTGGCTAGCTGTTAATATCAGGCCTAGCTGTCCACTCGCTAGCTGTTACTATTAGACCTAGCTGTCCACTGGCTAGCTGTTACTATTATGATATAGCTGTCCACTCTCTAGCTGTTACTATTAGGCCTAGCGGTCCACTCGTTTGTTGTTACTATTAGACCTAGCTGTCCACTGGCTAGCTGTCACTATTAGCTCTAGCTGTCCACTCGCTAGCTGTTACCATTAGGCCTAGCTGTCCCCTGGCTAGTGGTTACTATTAAGCCTAGCTGTCCCCTGGCTAGCGGTTACTATTAGACCTAGCTGTCCACTGGCTAGCTCTTATTATTAAGCCTAGCAGTCCCCTGGCTAGCGGTTACTATTAAGCCTTGCTGTCCACTGGCTAGCTGTTACTATTAGGCCTAGCTGTCCACTCGCTAGCTGTTACTATTAGGCCTAGCTTTCCACTGGCTAGCTGTTACTGTTAGACCTAGCTATCCACTGGCTAGCTGTTAGTATTAGCTCTAGCTGTCCACTGTTTAGCTGTTAGTATTAGGCCTAGCTGACCACTATCTAGGTGTTACTATTAGGACCTAGCTGTCCACTGGCTAGCTGTTAATATTAGGCCTAGCTGTCCACTCGCTAGCTGCTACTATTAGGCCTAGCTGTCCACTGTCTAGCTTTTACAAATAGGACCTAGCTGTCCACTGTCTAGCTGTTACTATTAGACCTAGCTGTCCACTGGCTAGTTGTTACTATTAGGCCTAGCTGTCTTCCTTCTAGCTGTTACTATTAGACCTAGCTTTTCACTGTTAAGCTGTAACTATTAGGCCTAGCTGTCCACTCGCTAGCTGTTACTATTAGGCCTAGCTGCTCACTGTCTAGCTGTTACTGTTCGACCTAGCTGTCCACTGGCTAGCGGTTACTGTTCGACCTAGCTGTCCACTGGCTAGCTGTTACTATTAGACCTAGCTGTCCCCTGGCTAGCGGTTACTATTAGGCCTAGCTGCTTCCTTTTGCTGTCACTTTCTTGCCAATGAGTCCCAACTGTTATTATTTTTATATCACGCTTATATCCGTTAACTTTTCAGCTTCCGTTTGCTGTCACTGTCTAGCCTATGAGTCTCAATTGCTATATTAATATATTATTTTGCAGTCCGCCAGCTTCAGTAGGTATTTTCTGCAATTTGGCTGGCTGTCTGGAATCTACATGATAACGAATTGAGATTTTATTTGACAATTTAAAATGCATAAAGAAGCCATACCAGGCAACCAATAGCAAAATTGCAGAGATATGCACAGAGTGACGCTGTGGATTATCCTCAGAGATTTCTTCTGTTAGTGAGAGGTCAGGATGAAATGGGCTGTCTTTATCCTCTAATCTCTGCCAGCGTAATGTGTTTATCTGTTTGGATTTAGACATGTTATCTTTGTCTCAATCTTGTCCTCTGTCGTTGTCTGCCGCTCCTATCCCCTTTTCCGTCTCATCTCTCTTTCGCTCTCCCTCTCCTTTCTCCCACTGTCACTTGCTCTCTCTCTCTCTCTCTCTCTTTCTTTCTTTCTTTCTTACTCTCTAGCTCTGTTTTATTGGCATGCCTTTTACAAGTAAATTCATCTTTCCCTCTGTGGAGCAATATTTTTCAAATAGCTCTAGGTTTTTGAAAGGTTAGGTGATGTATGCTGAACATCCCTTTGATTGCATCCTTTATTTACATCTACAGCCTATCGCTACTTGTGAGGTATGAGAATGCAATTCAGTTTGACAAACACCCTCCAGTACGGTGCCAGCCACTGGCAGGGTCGCTGCCCCTCGGCATCTCTGCTGTCTCCTCTTGAAAGAGCTGTTTTTCAATAGTCGTCTGGAAGCAAAGTGTCCATTTAATGTCCCCGTGTATTAAGTTGAAGAAAACAGGCTCACTAGGACGAGTAAAAGAATGCTGGGCAATTTAAAGGACAGACCTCTAAGTAATGAGAAAAGGCATGCTGGGAAATACATCCAGGAACGCACCAAATCTGATATGTCCCATTAGCGCCATGGCAAAGTCTCTTTTTTATGGATCTGAAATAATATTTTTAAGTGTTTTCTATAAAGGCAAACAGAACCGCAATTAATCTGTCGCAGTTCATGGCCAATTCCCCACCATGATTTAACGCTTGTTAGGAATTGGGCGCCACGATTTACGACGTGTTGTAAAGCTGATCCACAGGCCTTTGTGCCTTAGCAGGCACAGGAAAGAGGACGGACTTCTTTGTACCAACAAAATATACTACATGGACAACGACCCAGAGATTTATATGATATTTTAACTCAGTTCTACACTGGCTACCCAGCCTGCTGTATTGTCGATGGCTCAGGCTTGGGAGGTGTATATGATATTTAAATCCCATGCTATTTTATATTTCACCTGACACCTATGCTGCCTACCCTGTCATGTTATCAATGGCTGATCAACTGGGCAGACCGATTTTAGATTCAACAAGTGGAATTTATGCAGAGCCAATATGGCTGACATTCCATTGATATGGTTACCAGCTAATTGGCCGTCTCTGGTGTACGGCTGCCTGGGAACCAGAGGTCTGCACAGCCTCGCTCCCAGCCTCACTCGCTCTTACTGCCAGGTCATGGACCAGACCTGAAGATCTTGTGCTCATTTAACTGGACTCCCGTTGTTATGTACATTTTCTGAGGTCAGAAGAAAAGAACCCGGGTGAGAGGAAAAAATGGAACTGAGCCGAGTGGAAAGTTGTTCACTCTCTAATCAACACCTTACGGTAGATGTTTACCTGGTTGGTGTTGGTTATTGATCCCCAACCCAACACTCAAAGAGAAAAATCAAACACTTACTTGCCCAGACTTGTATTCAGGTCGGTGTAAACCTTCTTTTTATTTTTATTTTTATTATTCTCCTTCTTCTGCACCTGCTTCTTCTTCTTTTTATATATATAATATATACTTTTTTATTGATGCATTTTGTACATTTTTATTTATTTATTTTTTACATCAGCTAGCTCCACCTATAGCGATACAAAGAATGGAGATAGTTTGGTAACACTGTCATCTATTTTCCTCTGAAATAACTCAACTCAACACCATTATAAATATAGCACCACCGTCGCTCTCCTCAGACTGTGATGGGAAGATCAGTGACGTTCTTCTCCCAGTGTTGATGACTGAACGGTTGACATAAGAAGAGCCATTTCCCCGGGGACAGATCATTCATATTCCCTCCCTGTGTGGTGTGTGTGTGCCTCGTGCTGCCAGGTTAAAACTAATGAACATCCATCCCAGGTGATGAGTGGTGTACTGCTCTGGAGCACCGGGCGCTGCCGCCGTGTGTCAGTCACAACAAAATGTCAATCAGCGCACTTCATTAGCTAGGCCACATTAAGCCTGAATCGGACTCGTGGGTTGGGCACGTGCGTGTGTGTATGTGTGTGCAGTTGACAGCTTTTTTCCTTGTGGTGGCGCTCTTCCTCATTATGGGAGAGAGTCATTGATGTAACTCCATCAGTTGCGGCATCGTCCTATAGCTACAGTATGTGGCATTGAAACATCTTTAGTTATCATACTATCTGGCTTTAAGCCCATACTGTCCCCAATTGTACAAATAGTTTTACAAGACAGTCTAGCTTTATATAGCCTTAAAAAATAGAAAAATAGCTACATTGTCCACTGTAGCAAGACTATCATTCATCCAGGTTGCAGAACAAACATCAGTCTCTAAAGTATGTGATCCCAAGAATGTCACATTTACAGAGAGCGCAAATGTAGATTTGTCCTAAGGAATTACAACTCCCAACGCCGTGTAGAACTTGTCTCTCTCCTGTTATATAATGTAAAGAAAGACGGAGCAGTGTTGTTTCTGGCACTCCTCTTGTTCGCCTGTCGTCAGCATCACACCAATGTGCCTCTGTGCCTGAACTAAAAGCCTCCTCTACATTGTGAGTGTGTTATCATGAACTGTATCTCCAAGGAAACATGGAGGAGGTTTCGTAATTGCTTTCATTTTCTGAGAGGAGAAGATGAAGGAGAAATTAAAGGAGGAAATCCCCCGTTCTTTTGAAAATTGAACAGGTGCAGAGGAGCTACTGGGTTACGCTCTCCTCCGTATCTGCAGGTAATTTGGCAAATTACTCCAATGACTTCCTCTGAAAACCTTTATTTATGTCATTTTCCCTCCCAGTGTCCTTGAACAGGTTAATATGCTGCAAGACCACATCCTCTTCAATGGCATACTATGCAACCTATTGATGTAAATGTTTTATTCTTTCACAATTGGACATTTTTAAAGTAGATTACATTTGGGTGTTCAGTACTTATTGACGGGCCTTGATTGAGAGCTTCAGTCTAGGGTTTGGTTCTATGTTTTTTTCGTGTACAACATCATTATCATCCCCATCGTCAACGTGTTCATTATCACCACCCTCATCATCGTCAGTACGCTTATCTCCGAAGATGCTGCTGTGAGAGTTTAAAAAAACACACTCTCCAGTTTAAGAAATAACGATCTTCTGCTGATTGCATTGTTTTGATGCCCCGCCACTTGGTGTGGTGCCAGGAGCGTGGTGTTGTGACGGAGCTGCAGCTGACATCTGTTCTGCGGTGCGGCCCAGTCTCTGGAGCCTCAGCATGGGGTTCTTACACCCCACCATCTTAAATCCACCTCCCATATTACACACAGCCTCTCCCTCCTCCCCTCCGTTCTCTCCTCTCTCGGCTGTTCAAACACCCCCTGTACTCTACTCGAGGCGGCCACTTGTGCAAAGAGACACAGCGTTACGGCTTAATGATCTACTTTGTGCCTGAGTCGGAATATTTTCACATAATATTTCCTCCCGAAAGTTCTAGCAGCTTTTTTCTCATCCGTTTTGTAGAGCCCGGGCTGGAAGTTGAGGGCTAAATGGCTTACCGTTTTGTAGAGCCCGGGCTGGAAGTTGAGGGCTAAATGGCTTACCGTTTTGTAGAGCCTGGGCTGGAAGTCGAGGGCTAAATGGCTTGCCGTTTTGTAGAGCCTGGGCTGGAAGTTGAGGGATAAAGGCTTACCGTTTTGTAGAGCCTGGGCTGGAAGTTGAGGGCTAAATGGCTTACCGTTTTGTAGAGCCTGGGCTGTAAGTTGAGGGCCAATGGCTTACCGTTTTGTAGAGCCTGGGCTGGAAGTTGAGGGCTAATGGCTTACCGTTTTGTAGAGCCTGGGCTGGAAGTTGAGGGCTAATGGCTTACAGTTTTGTAGAGCCTGGGCTGGAAGTTGAGGGCTAAATGGCTTACCGTTTTGTAGAGCCTGGGCTGGAAGTTGAGGGCTAAATGGCTTACCGTTTTGTAGAGCCTGGGCTGGAAGTTGAGGGCTAAATGGCTTGCTGATGGCAAGGATGAAAGGGTTGACCAAACTTGAAGAAAGAGTAGCACCTAGTGAACTGTCGTGGGTGTGGACAAGCGGATCTTCAGAGGAGGCCTACAGGGAGGAGGTGAGGGCCCTCGGAGTGTGGTGTCAGGAAAATAACCTCACACTCAACGTCAACAAAACTAAGGAGATGATTGTGGACTTCAGGAAACAGCAGAGGGAACACCCCCCTATCCACATCGATGGGGAACACCCCCCTATCCACATCGATGGAACAGTAGTGGAGAGGGTAGTACGTTTTAAGTTCCTCGGCGTACACATCACAGACAAACTGAATTGGTCCACCCACACAGACAGCATCGTGAAGAAGGCGCAGCAGCGCCTCTTCAACCTCAGGAGGCTGAATAAATTTGGCTTGTCATCAAAAGCACTCACAAACTTCTACAGATGCACAATCGAGAGTATCCTGTCGAGCTGTATCACCGCCTGGTACGGCAACTGCTCCCCCCACAACCGTACGGCTCTCCAGAGGGTAGTGAGGTCTGCACAACGCATCACAGGGGGCAAACTACCTGCCCTCCAGGACACCTACACCACCCGATGTCACAGGAAGGCCATAAAGATCATCAAGGACAACAACCACCCGAGCCACTGCCTGTTCACCCCGCTATCATCCAGAAGGCGAGGTCAGTACAGGTGCATCAAAGCTGGGACCGAGAGACTGAAAAACAGCTTCTATCTCAAGGCCATCAGACTGTTAAACAGCCACCACTAACATTGAGTGGCTGCTGCCAACACACTGACTCAACTCCAGCCACTTTAATAATGGGAATTGATGGGAAATTATGTAAAATATATCACTAGCCACTTTAAACAATGCTACCTAATATAATGTTTACATACCCTACATTACTCATCTCATATGTATACGTATATACTGTACTCTATATCATCTACTGCATCCTTATGTAATACATGTATCACTAGCCACATGCTAAGCTTCCCATGCTAATGCCTAGGCTTTAGCTTAGGTGACTAACGCGGTGTTAGGGTGTGCAGGAGGCCCAGGTTTGAAGCCAGTCAGTCCCTCAGACACCATCCACAGTTACAGTATATAATGGCCTCACCCCATAGAACCCAGTCAGTCCCTCAAACACCATCCACAGTTACAGTATATAATGGCCTCACCCCATAGAACCCAGTCAGTCCCTCAAACACCATCCACAGTTACAGTATATAATGGCCTCACCCCATAGAACCCAGTCAGTCCCTCAGTTACACCATCCACAGTTACAGTATATAATGGCCTCACCCCCAGTCAGTCCCTCAAACACCATCCACAGTTACAGTATATAATGGCCCAGTCAGTCCCCTCAAACACCATCCACAGTTACAGTTACAGTATATAATGGCCTCACCCCATAGAACCCAGTCAGTCCCTCAAACACCATCCACAGTTACAGTATATGGCCTCACCCCATAGAACCCAGTCAGTCCCTCAAACACCATCCACAGTTACAGTAATAATGGCCTCACCCCATAGAACCCAGTCAGTCCCTCAAACACCATCCACAGTTACAGTATATAATGGCCTCACCCCATAGAACCCAGTCAGTCCCTCAAACACCATCCACAGTTACAGTATATAATGGCCTCACCCCATAGAACCCAGTCAGTCCCTCAAACACCATCCACAGTTACAGTATATAATGGCCTCACCCCATAGAACCCAGTCAGTCCCTCAAACACCATCCACAGTTACAGTATATAATGGCCTCACCCCATAGAACCCAGTCAGTCCCTCAAACACCATCCACAGTTACAGTATATAATGGCCTCACCCCATAGAACCCAGTTACAGTCCCTCCCAGTCCACAGTTACAGTATATAATGGCACCCCATCCCAGTCAGTCCCTCAAACACCATCCACAGTTACAGTATATAATGGCCTCACCCCATAGAACCCAGCCAGTCCCTCAAACACCATCCACAGTTACAGTATATAATGGCCTCACCCCATAGAACAGCATGTGGCTAAGCGAACCCTTCATGACAGTGACTGTATGGGCAGTGCACAGACCCATCATTCCCCTCTTTCTTCTCTCTATCCTCCTCTCTTCACATCTCTCTCCCTTTGACCCCTCTAAAGAACCATGAGACCGTAATGATTTTCCTCCCTTTGGTCTCCGAGGTAGATTTCATCCGAGGTGTTCTGCTGGTGAAAATCGATGCGGCCTAATCCTTTTCTCCCCCCCCCCCTCGTTTACCCCCCTTTTGTGGTGGCGGCGGACGCACTCACAGACAAAGGCACTGTTACGCCGGCGCGGCCGGGGGACGAGGGACGAAAAGAGTATATCACTAACGCCGGCTAAGTGCTTTAGCCATGGCTGTCAGGGAAATGGGCCCATGGAACTAGCAGAAAGAGACAGGACGACAATAGCCACAACACGGACAAAAGGCCATTTTTATGTCATCATCACCGCTAGAGCCGAAGTGGAGTACAGTAGCTCTGAGGAATAGAAGCTAGTCTTCACTACTAGGCTTTTGTTCGAAGTAAAACCCCAAACTGTCCGTTGCCATAGCAATGTGTTATTTCAAACTGCCGTAACACTGGAGTGGGGTTTCTTGAAAAAAGAAATAAAAGCTTCCAGATAATTCAGTACTCAAAGGACTGCCTAAATGGATACCACAGGCTTTGTGAACTTACTCTCATTTGCGAGACGTTTCGATGAAGAAAAAAACATTTTTATTTTCAACTTTGCATTGTTCTCTTTGTTCAACCAGTAAAACCCACAAAAACATGAACATTCAGGGCATGAAAGTACATTCTGATAAAAACAAAACACTTGATTTCAGTTTTTATAGAATATTTATATGTTTAAAAAAAATATCCCATTCACCTTAAAATGGCCACCCCATTGAGTATCATCCCTGGGTTTAGATATGTCGAAGCCTTGCAGTAGGTAGACTTATGCAAAGCCCTGCTGCCATAGCTTATTAATAACGGAAAGACGATATCCCTCCCCGATATCTCCCCGATATCTCTGTTTCTACAGTCCGCCCATCAGGAGCCCTTTAAAGGTCGAAGGGTTACAGTAAATCCTACCATGTTATTGGAATATGGCTCTATGGCTCTCCTCTGCAATCGAAACTCAACAGAAATCTCCACTGACCTCCTCCTTCCCCCCCCGCCGCTGACAGCAGAGTCAATAAAACTGAAATAATCTCAACCTTGGAGAATACTTGTGGCACCGCACGCTTAATTATTTTGATTTGATTTCCCTTCTCCTGTCATCCTGTCCTATGTTTGATTACTTCATAAAAACTATTGTAGGATGTTTGTCGAAGGATTAGGTCATTTGACTTTTCGAAAGGGGGATAGTTAGTTATTCAATGGTATTGCAGCAGGCAAAGGCACGTCTTATAGTGTTTGACAACATGAAAACGAAGATAGAATAGACTGTATTGTCAGGCCCTGATCTGCTTCACCTGTCTGGTGATTGTCTCCACCCCCTCCAGGTGTCGGTTATTTTCCCCAGTGTATTTATCCCTGTTTCCCCTGTCTCTCTGGGCCAGTTCGTCTTGTATGTTTTTCAGGTCTACCAGCGTTTTCTCCCCCTTGCTCCTGCTTTCTATTTCTCTTTTACTTGTCCTCCCGGTTTTGACCCTTGCCTGTTCTGGACTCTGTACACGCCTGCCTGACCACTCTGCCTGGCCTGAGACTGCCCTGAGCCTGCCCTGAGCCTGCCCTGAGACTGCCCTGAGACTGCGCTGAGCCTGCCCTGAGACTGCCCTGAGACTGCCCTGAGCCTGCCCTGAGCCTGCCCTGAGACTGCGCTGAGCCTGCCCTGAGACTGCCCTGAGACTGCCCTGAGCCTGCCCTGAGCCTGCCCTGAGACTGCCCTGAGACTGCGCTGAGCCTGCCCTGAGACTGCCCTGAGCCTGCCCTGAGCCCGCCCTGAGCCTGCCCTGAGACTGCCCTGAGCCTGCCCTGAGACTGCCCTGAGACTGCCCTGAGCCTGCCCTGAGACTGCCCTAAGACTGCGCTGAGCCTGCCCTGAGACTGCCCTGAGCCTGCCCTGAGCCTGCCCTGAGCCTGCCCTGAGCCTGCCCTGAGACTGCCCTGAGCCTGCCCGCCGACCTTCACCTCTGTTTTCCTCTGGATTACCAACCTGCATCTGTCTTCTACTTGCCCCTGTTGGAACATTAAATATTGTTTGGACAGTCTGCATCTGAGTCTTACTTTGATTCCTGATATGTAGATTAAGTGTTGGAGTTAGGTATGAGCTGTGGATAAAATGTTCCTTTGGGAGATTGCTCTCCACCCTGTTAATAGACTACATGGTAAACAAATGTATTTTTTTAAACAGTGACTTAGCTTACACAACCTTGTTTCTATGAAGCTAAAAGACTATTACTTGATTACAATCTGCTGTCCCACGTAAACATCAACCTAGGTTTTCTATCTCTGAAGAGTTACAAATGTGTCTATACACTAAAGTTCTCAGTTTCCCCTACTAGAAACTCCTAGGACTTAGAGACATAGCGAGTTCTTAAATTTCATGCAGCTAATGTACTACTAATGTTTGGTTGTTACTCTTAGAAAGGATCATTTAGAAGGAGCAAGATGGTCCAGTATTGTATTATTCCCAGTTGTTCTAACTAAAAGCTAATGGGCTCAGAGACAGAATGTAACATTGGGTAACTAGTATCTTTGCAGCACAGGGCTTTTTTATTGCACATCTTTGGCCTCCTAATGGGAAGCAGTTTAGTGGCTGTGTTTGAGCTCAGGGGCTTCAAAAGAGTGATAGCATGGAGTGATAGCCAAGAGGAATAGAATAGAAGGATAGCATGGATGGGTAGCATGGAGGAATAGAATAGAAGGATAGCATGGAGGAATAGAATAGAGGGATAGCATGGAGGAATAGAAGAGGGATAGCATGGAGTGATAGCCAAGAGGAATAGAATAGAAGGATAGCATGGATGGGTAGCATGGAGGAATAGAATAGAAGGATAGCATGGAGGAATAGAATAGAGGGATAGCATGGAGGAATAGAATAGAGGGATAGCATGGAGGAATAGAATAGAGGGATAGCATGGCGGAATGGAATAGAGGGATATCATGGAGGAATGGAATAGAGGGATATCATGGAGTGATAGCCAAGAGGAATAGAATAGAAGAATAGCATGGAGGGGTAGCATGGAGGAATAGAATAGAGGGATAGCATGGAGGAATAGAATAGAGGGATATCATGGAGGAATGGAATAGAGGGATATCATGGAGTGATAGCCAAGAGGAATAGAATAGAAGGATAGCATGGAGGGGTAGCATGGAGGAATAGAATAGAGGGATAGCATGGAGGGGTAGCATGGAGGAATAGAATAGAGGGATAGCATGGAGGAATAGAATAGAGGGATAGCATGGAGGAATGGAATAGAGGGATAGCATGGAGGAATAGAATAGAGGGATAGCATGGAGGAATAGAATAGAGGGATAGCATGGAGTGATAGCGGGCCTCCCAAGTGGTGCAGTGGTCTAGCTTGAGGCATCACTACAGACCCGGGTTCGATCCCAGGCTGTGTCACAACCGGCCGTGACCGGGAGTCCCATAGGGCGGTGCACAATTGGCCCAGCATCGTTTGGCGCTGTAATGTTTTGGAGGAAACATGACTCAACCTTTGCCTCTCCCAAGCCCGTTGGGGGTTGCAGCGATGAGATAAGATCGTAATTGAAATTGGGAGAAAAAGGGGGTAAAATCCCCACCCCAATTTTTTTTTAAGAATAGATGGATATACAGTTTTAGTTGGAAGTTAACATACACCTTTTCATTTTTTAATTTCACCTTTATTTAACCAGGTAGGCTAGTTGAGAACAAGTTCTCATTTGCAACTGCGACCTGGCCAAGATAAAGCATAGCAAATTCGACACATACAACAACACAGAGTTACACATGGAATAAACAAAACATAGTCAATAATACAGTAGAACAAAAGAAAACAAAATGTCTATATACAGTGAGTGCAAATAAGGTAAGATAAGGGAGTTAAGGCAATAAATAGGCCATGGTGGCGAAATAATTACAATATAGCAATTAAACACTGGAATGGTAGATGTGCAGAAGACGAATGTACAAGTAGAGATACTGGGGTGCAAAGGAGCAAGATAAATAAATAAATAAATAAATAAATATTGTATTAATATAATAATAATAATAATATATGCCATTTAGCAGACGCTTTTATCCAAAGCGACTTACAGTCATGTGTGCATACATTCTACGTATGGGATGAGGTAGGTAGATAGATGGGCTGTTTACAGATGGGCTATGTACAGGTGCAGTGATCTGTGAGCTGCTCTGGCAGCTGGTGCTTAAAGCTAGTGAGGGAGTTATGAGTCTCCAGCTTCAGAGATTTTTGCAGTTCGTTCTAGTCATTGGCAGCAGAGAACTGGAAGGAAAGACGACCAAAGGAGGAATTGGCTTTGGGGGTGACCAGTGAGATATACATGCTGGAGCACGTGCTACGAGTGGGTGCTGTTATGGTGACCAGTGAGCTGAGATAAGGCGGGGCTTTAACTAGCAAAGACTTGTAGTTAGCCTGTAGCCAGTGGGTTTGGCGACGAGTATGAAGCGAGGGCCAACCAACGAGAGCGTATAGGTCGCAATGGTGGGTAGTGTATGGGGCTTTGGTGACAAAACAGATAGCACTGTGATAGACTGCATCCAGTTTGTTGAGTAGAGTGTTGGAGGCTATTTTATAGATGACAACACCGATGTCGAGGATCTGTAGGATGGTCAGTTTTACGATGGCATGTTTGGCAGCATGAGTGAAGGATGCTTTGTTGCGATATAAGAAGCCAATTCTAGATTTAATTTGGGATTGGAGATGCTTAATGTGAGCCTGGAAGGAGAGTTTACAGTCTAATCAGACACCTAGGCATTTGTAGTTGTCCACGTATCCTAAGTCAGAGCTGTCCAGAGTAGTGATGCTGGACGGGTGAGCAGGTGCGGGCAGGGATCAGTTGAATAGCATGCATTTAGTTTTCCCTGCGTTTAAGAGCAGTTGGAGGCCACGGAAGGAGAGTTGTATGGCATTGAAGCTCGTCTGGAGGTTAGTTAACACAGTGTCCAAAGAGGGGCCAGAAGTATACAGAATGGTGTCGCCTGCGTAGAGGTGTACCAGAGAATAACCAGCAGCAAGAGCAACATGATTGATGTATACAGAGAAGAGGATTGAACCCTGTGGCACCCCCATAGAGACAGCCAGAGGTCCGGACAACAGGCCCTCCAATTTGACACACTGAACTCTATCAGAGAAGTAGTTGGTAAACCAGGCGAGGCAATCATTTCAGAAACCAAGGCTGTCGAGTCTGCCAATAAAAATGTGGTGATTGACAGAGTCAAAAGCCTTGGCCAGGTCGATGAATACGGCTGCACAGTAATGTCTCTTATCGATGGTGGTTATGATGTCGTTTAGGACCTTGAGCGTGGCTGAGGTGCACCCATGACCAGCTCTGAAACCAGATTGCATAGCGAAGAAGGTACGGTGGGATTCGAAATTGTTGGTAATCTGTTTGTTAACTTGGCTTTCACAGGGTAGGATAGATATAGGTCTGTTGCAGTTTGGGTCTAGAGTGTCACCCCCTTTGAAGAGGGGGATGACCACGGCAGCTTTCCAATCTTTGGGAATCTCAGACGATACGAAAGAGAGGTTGAACAGGCTAGTGATAAGGGTTGCAACAATTTCGGCAGATCATTTTAGAAAGAGAGGGTCCAGATTGTCTAGCCATGTTGATTTGTAGGGGTCCAGATTTTGCAGCTCTTTCAGAACATCAGCTATCTGGATTTGGGTAAAGGAGAAATGGTGGGGGCTTTGGCAGGTTGCTGTGGAGGGTGCCGGGCAGTTGACCGGGGTAGGGGTAGCCAGGTGGAAAGCATGGCCAGCCGAATGCTTATTGAAATTCTCAATTATAGTGGATTTATCGGTGGTGACAGTGTTTCCTAGCTTCAGAGCAGTGGGCAGCTGGGAGGAGGTGCTCTTATTCTCCACTTTACAGTGTCCCAGACCTTTTTTGAGTTAGTACTACAGGATGCACATTTCTGTTTGAAAAAGCCAGCTTTAGCTTTCCTAACTGCCTGTGTATATTTGTTCCTAACTTCCCTGAAAAGTTGCATATCACGGGGGCTATTCGATGCTAATGCAGAACTCCACAGGATGTTTTTGTGCTGGTGAAGGTCAGACAGGTCTGGGGTGAACCAAGGGCTATATCTATTCCTAGTTCTACATTTTTTTAATGGAGCATGCTTATTTAAGATGGTGAGGAAGGCACTTTTAAAGAATAGCCAGGCATCATCTACTCACGGGAGGACGTTGAGGACATTCCAGGATACCCCGGCCAGGTCAATTAGAAAGGCCTGCTCGCAGAAGTTTTTTAGGGAGCGTTTGACATTGATGAGGGGTGATCGTTTGATCACAGACCCATTACGAATGCAGGCAATGAGGCAGTGATCGCTGAGATCTTGATTGAAAACAGCAGAGGTGTATTTGGAGGGTGAGTTAGTTAGGATGAGACCTATGAGGGTGCCCGTGTTTAAGGAGTTGGAGTTGTACCTGGTAGGTTCATTGATCATTTGTGTGAGATTGAGAGCATCAAGCTTGGATTGTAGGATGGCCGGGGTGTTAAGCATGTCCCAGTTTAGGTCACCTAGTAGCACAAGCTCAGAAGATAATGTGGGGCAATCTATTCACATATGGTATCGAGGGCACAGCTGGGGGCAGAGGGAGGTCTATAGCAAGCGGCAACAGTGAGAGACTTGTTTCTGGAAAGGTGCATTTTTAGAAGTAGAAGCTCGAATTGTTTGGGTACAGACTTGAATAGTAATACAGAACTCTGCAGGCTATCTTTCAGTAGATTGCAACACCGCCCCCTTTGGCAGTTCTATCTTGTCGGAAAATGTTATAGTTGGCGATGGAGATTAAGGTTTTTGGTGGTTTCATAAACCAGGATTCAGACACGACTAAGACATCCTGGTTGGCAGAGTGTGCTAAAGCAGTGAGTAAAACCAACTTAAGGCTTCTAATGTTAACATTGATGAAACCAAGGCTTTTACGGTTACAGAAGTCAACAAATGAGAGTACCTGGGGAGTGGGAGTGGTGCAAGGCACTGCAGGACCTGGATTAACCTCTCCCTCACCAGAGGAACAGAGGAGAAGTAGGATAAGGGTGCTGCTAAAGGCTACACGAACTGGCTGTCTAGCACGTTCGGAACAGAGAGTAAAAGGAGCAGGTTTCTGGGCACGATAGCATAGATTCAAGGCATAGTGTACAGACAAAGGTAAGGTAGGATGTGAGTACATTGGAGGTAAACCTAGGCATTGAGTAATGAGAGATATAGTCTCTAGAGACGTTTAAACCAGGTGATGTCATCGCATATAGGGTGGCAGGGTAGCCTAGTGGTTAGAGCGTTGGGCTAGTAACCGGAAGGTTGCAAGTTCAAACCCCCGAGCTGGCACGGTACAAATCTGTCGTTCTGCCCCTGAACAGGCAGTTAACCCACTGTTCCGAGGCCGTCATTGAAAATAAGAATTTGTTCTTAACTGACTTGCCTAGTTAAATAAAGGTAATATAAATAAAAATAAATAAATATATAGGAGGTGGAACAACATGGTTGGGTAAGGCATATTGAGCAGGGCTAGAGGCTCTACAGTGAAATAAGACAGTAATCACTAACCAGGACAGTAATAGACGAGGCATATTGATATTAGAGAGATGCATGCGTAGCCAAGTGAACATATGGGTCCACGGCAATTCTGACAGTGAGCAGGCTGATGCTAAACAAGCTAGCAGTTAGCAGACCGGGTTAGCAAGCAAGTAGTTAGTAGACCGAGGATAGCAATTTAGCCTTTGGGGAACGTCGCGATGGGGGTAAGTCTGTTTTTTCCTCTTCGTACGGTGACGTCGATAGACCAGTCGTGGAATTAGTAGGGTTCCAGGTAGCTCTAGGTAGGTAGCAGGCCTAGCAGGTTAGCAGAATGGGCCTTCAGAGGGCGTCGCGCCTGAGGGGCCTGTTGGAATCATCTGGCAGGTTATGTCGGTATTCCAGTCTTAGAGGATCGGCGGGGTTCCGTGCCCCGTACTGGCAGAAGAAGGGGTCTGGATATTGTAATCCAGGAGTGAGTCGGGAGATGGGTCTAGCCCCAGGCTAGTTGGTCAGGACAGAAACGTTAGCCAGGAATAGTCAACCCGGGTTGCGGATAGCTAGCTGTGAAGATCTAGATGAAAAGGTTCAGAGTTTGATAGGAATTGGGGGATATGGAGTGAAAAATAGGTCTCTTATGCTCTGGTTTGAAACGCGTTATACGAACTGGTGAGAGCTTTCCGAGCTAAAGGTTAGTTGATGACTGCTAGCAGTGGTGAGCTGACTGATAGCTGGTTGCTAGTTAGCTAGCTAGCTTCAGTTGAGGTATTCCAGTTCGGAGGTAAATGGAAATACTTTAGGAAAAAAACAAAAAACAGATCCACACCACATTGGGTGAGGTGGGTTGCAGGAGAGTATTTTGAAGTTAAGGTTTAGGGAAAATATTAAATAGAATGTGAAGAAAAAGCTATATACACATGGGATGGGACGAGACAAGACAAAGACAAAGAAGTCTGACTGCTACGCCATCTTGGATCTGGATGACCTTAGCCAAATACATTTAAACTCATTACTGACATTTAATCCTAGACCTATTTTAGGTCAGTTAGGATTACCACTTTATTTTAAGAATGTGAAATGTCAGAATAATAGTAGAGAGAGTGATTTATTTCAGCTTTTATTTCTTTCATCACATCCCCAGTGGGTCAGAAGTTTACATACACTCAATTAGTATTTGGTAGCATTGCCTTTGAATTGTTTAACATGGGTTAAACCTTCTTGGTAGCCTTCCACAAGCTTCCCACAATAAGTTGGGTACATTTTGGCCCATTCAGAGCTGGTGTAACTGAGTCAGGTTTGTAGGCCTCCTTGCACGCACATTCTTTTTCAGTTCTGCCCACAGATTTTCTATATGACTACGGTCATGGCTTTGTGATGGCCACTCCAAAACCTTGACTTTGTTGTCCTTTCAGTTGCGACCAAGCTTTAACTTCCTGACTGATGTCTTGAGATGTTTCTACAATATATACATATAATTTTCCTTTGTCATGATGCCATCTATTTTGTGAAGTGCACCAGTCCCTCCTGCAACAAAGCACCCCCACAGCATGATGCTGCCACCCCCGTGCTTCACGGTTGGGATGGTGTTCTTCTACTTGCAAGCCCCCCTTTTTCCTCCAAACATAACGATGGTCATTATGGCCAAACAGTTCTATTTTTGTTTCATCAGACCAGAGGACATTTCTCCAAAAAGTACGATCTTTGTCCCCATGTGCAGTTGCAAACCGTAGTCTGGCTTTTTAATGGCGATATTGGATCAGTGGCTTCTTCCTTGCTGAGCAGCCTTTCATGTTATGTCGATATCGGACTCGTTTTACTATGGATATAGATACTTTTGTACCCGTTTCCTCCAGCATCTTCACAAGGTCCTTTGCTGTTGTTCTGGGATTGATGTGCACTTTTCGCACTAAAGTATGTTCATCTCTAGGAGACATAACGCATCTCCTTCCTGAGCGGAATGATGGCTGCGTGGTCCCATGGTGTTTATACTTGCGTACTATTGTTTGTAAAGATGAACGTGGTACCTTCAGGCATTTGGAAATTGCTCCCAAGAATGAACCAGACTTGCGGAGGTCTACAATTGTTTTGCTGATTTCTTTTGATTTTCCCATGATGTCAAGCAAAGAGGCACTGAGTTTGAAGGTAGGCCTTGAACTACACCTCCATTTGACTCAAATGATAACAGTTAGCCTATCAGAAGCTTCTAAAACCATGCTTAAAGCAAAGCTATTTAAAGGCACAGTCAACTTAGTGTATGTAAACTTCTGACCCACTGGAATGGTGATACAGTGAATTATAAATTAAATGATCTCTCTGTAAACAATTGTTGGAAAACTTACTTGTGTCATGTACAAAGTAGATGTTCTAACCGACTTGCCAAAACTATAGTTTGTTAACAAGAAATATGTGGAGTGTTTGAAAAACGAGTTTTAATGACTCCAACCTAAGTGTATGTAAACGTCTGACTTCAACTGTAATAGAGCGATAGTGGTACAACTGCTGATTTCATTTCTCCATTGTTTTCTTTCTGTCACTTTATGCTCTCGGACACAAGGCCTGCATGGCGGAGCAGTTCTCTGAGATAAGAGTTGCTTATCTGCAGCGGTGGTTGGTCGATTGTTTTGATGTAGAGTTATAATGGTGCCTCTTTTGATCAGGACGAGCCACTTTGAGGGGCCTAAGTACATCTAACATGCCCAGGCATCTATCATCTGAAAGGTATGGCCGTGGCAGATAAGGGCCTGCCTCTGTTCTATTCGCCACGGTCCAACTATTGCCTTTAACAGAGCTCACGGTCGCTGAAAGACAGAAATCACACCTCCGGCATGTGTTGCGCTTCCTGATTCATTGTTGACCTTTACGGTTTAAATGTCTCCAATCTTTTTCCTTTTTGACGCATTGTTGAGGAAATGAAGAGGAAGAAAGAAAGAGAAGAGAGGGACAGACTGACGTCACCAATAAGAAACAGGAAGAAAGAGAGGGACAGACTGACGTCACCAATAAGAAACAGGAAGAAAGAGAGGGACAGACTGACGTCACCAATAAGAAACAGGAAGAAAGAGAGGGACAGACTGACGTCACCAATAAGAAACAGGAAGAAAGAGAGGGACAGACTGACGTCACCAATAAGAAACAAAGCAGGAAGAAAGAGAGGGACAGACTGACGTCACCAATGACAAAGCAGGAAGAAAGAGAGGGACAGACTGACGTCACCAATGACAAAGCAGGAAGAAAGAGAGGGACAGACTGACGTCACCAATGACAAAGCAGGGTGTGATATGTCAGCTTTAATTCACTGTTGTGTTGTGCTCAAAGTTATTACACCGAAAATGTAAATCAATGAAGGATATTTAAATCTCCATTTTTTATTTTATGTTATTGCTCCTCATCAGGAATATGTAGTAATTTTAGCTGTGTGGTTGTGTGTCCACCTGAAACATGGTATGTCCTCAGTCTCGGCCCTCATCCCTTTAAGCCAGTATATTCCTCATAACCAATGGTAGATTGTGGCACTTGGGGTGCTTTAAAACACCCCGCCACTGGTGTTTAAAAAGACAGCCTAATCATCTAAGCCTTAAATTCAATTATTCCAGACGGCAGACATTTTACAATCTCCGATGGCTCCATTGACTTTCAACAGCAATTTTCTTAGTGGGCTGTTCCGTGCTGTGGCATACAACCAGGGGCTTAGAAACTACTGTATACACTTTTTAAAGACTGAAAAAACACACACACTTCTCCGTCCTTCTTCCTCATGTCAGATCTAATGCGATTGTGTCTGATGTATCCCCCAGCCTCTCTGTAGAGCTCTGGGATATCACTGCTACCAATCCCTAAGCACACTGGGCTCAGGCTTTGCCTTTGCCTTCGCAGGCAGAAGTGCGGGAGAGACACTTACTGTAAGGAAGAAGTGAAAAATGGCGGCCATGCGTGAGATGAAAATGAATCTGTCAGTGGATGGAGGGCTACAGTAGGTTCTCTTCCTCTCCTTTTGTGCAAACGTGTGAGGTTTTCACATCGCCATCAATCATCAGATGTGCTCCGGTTTGACCTTCCTCAGTATATTCTGTGGATGCGATTGATTCCAACACCTCACTCCCCAAAGCGGGACGCTCCTCCCGACTGCCTTTCCCTCAGAACTGACATTTGTGTCACACTTATTTAGGTCCTCTTGCTCTCTTGTCCTTCCTCCCTCTATTTCTGACTTTGTACCTATTTCTCTATATCCCTCTCGGCATCTCCCTCACCTCTCCCTCTTTCCCTTCCTCTCCTCCTCGGGAATTGTCTAATTGACCCCATTGTACTCCGGACCATTGGTGGCCATTTTGTTTTCCCTACTCATTGAGACACTATTTATAGACTGAGAAGCTATGTGCCTGCTGGTCCATTGTCGGCTCTCCACTCTTGCAGTAGCTCTCAGCTGCACCAGATGGTAATGGCTGTGCCGGGGCACGTTCTGGAGTGGGCCCTCAAGCAGGGAGATGGAGAACAAGCCGCTTGATTTAAAGATGCTTAAAATCTTAAAGTTTCTCTTTAGCTACTCCTTCTAAAGGCAGTCTACCAGCCTCCTTAGAGCAACATACTGATTATTTAAGTTATTTTTATTGCAGTTTTTGTGCCTCCTCTTTAGTTTGTAAGCTAACCAGTGAGCATCCATTTTGTTTTGTAAAGTTTCCATAATGGAAAAAGTATAACACTATAATATGTATCTCTGTAGTTGCAGTAAATGCATCGAGAAGGAAGTCTGGGGTAAAATGATGAATTGTTAGTTGAATGCATGGGTGATTGTGTGAGGCATGGGCTCTACACAATGGAGAGGAGTCCATTGATAATGGCAACACCAGCTGTGGACTTCGGCGAAGAAGCGATGCATCATAATCATCCACTAACAGAACAGCATGTGAATCCAAGGAATATTTATTGTGCGGGGATCCAAGTGTGGGGTTGGTTTGCTCCGATTGGACTTTGTTTAGTTGTTTGAGAATGGATCTTATACATGTGTGGTATTGTATTGCCCACCGGCTGAGGAGAAAGAGTGTTGTTGCCCTAACCCAGACTGACAAGGTGTGAACCAAAGGGTTCACTCCACAGCCATGCACCAGCTGAACCCATAAGAACACACACACACACACCATGGCAGCCTGACATGACTTCACCTCAAAAAGTTAACCAAAGAAGACTTTCTAGCAATGTTGCTGTGTGTGTGTGTGTGTGTGTGTGTGTGTGTGTGTGTGTGTGTGTGTGTGTGTGTGTGTGTGTGTGTGTGTGTGTGTGTGTGTGTGTGTGTGTGTGTGTGTGTGTTCACACTATGCTAGGGAGGAATCAATATTTCACCTGTCGTAATATCGCAGTGCCCAAAAAAAACTGTTGTGTGATCTGACATTGGTGTGTTGTTTTTCCCATGCCAGGGGGAACACTGAGATCTAGCTTCTCATCAGATCTCCTGAAAGTGAGTAAATCAATATATTTTTCTACCTCTCCATATCACAGGTGTATTGTACATTATCCACATTGTGCTGCTGTTGTACAGTACTGTCAGAGCTTTGCTGTAGAAAGAGGCTGAGCTGTGTGTGTGTGTGTGTGTGTGTGTGTGTGTGTGTGTGTGTGTGTGTGTGTGTGTGTGTGTGTGTGTGTGTGTGTGTGTGTGTGTGTGTGTGTGTGTGTGTGTGTGTGTGTGTGTGTGTGTGTGTGTGTGTGAGATTCCAACATCCCCATCAGCAAAGAGGCAAGCCGCGTGAGAGTGCTCCAACCGGGGCTACGTCGGCGCATTGAATTGTGGGATAATGGCACCGTGGGGTAGAGCAGCTGTAGTGAGGCTAACTCCAGTGGTGTCACGGTAACAGCTCTGACAGTGTCTGGCTAACAATCACTAAGTGTGGTCATGACTGACAACCCCTAGGGGCTCGGCCTCTGTTCATGCTTTCTTTCTTGTGTGTGCTTTTAGTTCATACTCGCTTTTGTTGCTTTTGTTGTTGCTTTACGTTCAGTATTTGAATGTGTCACGGTCTTTGTAAAGCTGTAGTTTTCTGACTTTATACCCTCAAACTGTGTTTTACCTCAGGAGAAGCTCTTTGATGATTTGTCACAGCAATCCACCTCTTGTATATCCCTGTTTGTTCCAGTTTGTTAGCAATTTGGGCTAACGTTAGCTCTCCGTTAGCTTGTGTTCATTCCTTCCTCGTTCCTGAGGTTTAAAACCGTGGGCTCCATTGCACTGGGCAAGCTGAGGTATTTAAACAATTGTTACTATTTGAACCCTTGTGAAAACATAATCATCTCCTCACATCAGCCATTTCACAAAACACTTATGACAACAATAATCAGCTCGCGTTCCCTGGCCTCGACCTACCCAGAATGCATCGGTTTCCTCTTAGTAGATGCCAACCACTCTAAGGCAAAGAGGGAAGAGAAGTGCTACATCACTACTGCCACCTGTGTCCCTGAGAAGTGGAGACAGTAATTACCAGCTGTTTGTGTGACTTTCAGTACAACGACAGAGGGGCCTCGGTTAATGAGCGCCGGGGTTGAGAAGCAGACACCGGGCTGTAATTGGCCCATAAAGCCAAACAACATCTCATGTAAGATTATTATTCATAGATCACACACAGAGTGAGAGGGAGGCATTATACGAACACGTCAACACCACTTCGATCCACGGCGTCAAATATCGTTCCAGCCCACACAGTCACAGACAGACGTGCATCATCGCCTGTCAATCTGAATCAACGGTGAGAATTAAGAGCGGTCACGTCGCGATCAGGATGGAGGAAGATAGAAACACTCTGTGACCATGGTGACAAAGCATCTGCTGTTGTGGTTGTCACTGGCTGTTGGCTCTCTCTCTAGTGTTTGTGTGTGTGTGATAAAGATTGTGACATTCAGAGCAAAAACCGAAATAATGGATACAATAAACATCCTCTTCAAGAATATCCCCATGTTTTCTCTGAGATTATACTTGGATGTATTTATATGAGCAAGTGCAATATGCATGCTGTACATTAATACCAGTGTAAAATACTTATTTATAAAATTTGAGTACTATTTCAGTAGTTTTTGGGGATATCTGTAATTTACTATTTATATTTTTTGAGAACTTTTACTCTTACTCAATACATTTTCCCTGACACCCAAAAGTACATTTTGAATGCTTAGCAGGACAGAAAATGGTCCAATTCACGCATTTATCAAGAGAACATCCCTGGTCATCTCTACTGCCTCTGATCTGGCAGACTCACGAAACACACATGCTTCGTTTGTAAATTATGTCTGAGTGTTGGAGTGCGCCACTGGCTATACATAAATGTAAAAAACAAGAAAATTGTGCTTTTTGGTTTGCTTAATACAGTTTAAGTCGGAAGTTTACATACACTCAGTTTGGAGTCATTAACACTCCACAAATTTCTTGTTAGTCAATTGGAGGTGTACCTGTGGATGTATTTCAAGGCCAACCTTCAAACTCAGTCGCTCTTTGCTTGACATCATGGGAAAATCTAAAGAAATCGGCCAGATCTGTGCCTCGACACAATCCTGTCGCGGAGCTCTACGGACAATTACTTTGACCTCATGGCTTGGTTTTTGCTCTGACATGCACTATCAACTGTGGGACCTTATATAGACAGGTGTGTGCCTTTCCAAATCATGCCCAATCAATTGAATTTACCAGAGGTGGACTCCAATCAAGTTGTAGAAACATCAAGGATGATCAATGGGAACAGGATGCACCGGAGCTTAATTTCGTGTCTCATAGCAAAGGGACTGAATACTCATGGCTTTGTCATTATGGGGTATTGTGTGTAGTTTGAGGAAAATTTATTTAAAAAAAATATTTTAGAGTAAGGCTGTAACGTAACGGAATGTGGAAAAGTGAAAGGGAATACTTTCCGAATGCAATGTATCTTTACTTTTACTCAAGTATGACAATTGGGTACTTTTTCCACAACTGATTAATACATACCCAAGATATGCCTTTGTTGGGAATTCCAAGTTTGCTCCACTCATGAAGGGTTTTGGCTCTTCCCGGAAGGTAGCACCTATATGGAGGTAATCTTGTGAATTCCATCTATCAGATCTGAATCCTGCCCGTGAGGAAAACCATGGTAATTACAAAGCCACTTTGATCTTTCCAAGGTGTAGCTTCCCCATCGAAACGTGGCGAGAGGAGAGCCTCTTTCTGCCTAGTTATCGACTGTCTCTCTCTTTCTCTCTCTCTCTCTCTCTCTCTTTGTCTCTCTTTTCTGCTCTTATTTGAGTGCATCCTTCCTGTCTAACCTTCATATGTGCCCAGTAGAGATTTGCCCTATTTTCTGGCATTTGGGTGGAAATGTGCGAGTGTGAAAGTGTAGAAGCGGGTTCCTCTTTATGTCAATGAGTATTCTATTTTTCACTCTCTCTAACGATAGTGTGCCATTTGCCGGGTGGAACTCTGTAGAATAGGTGTCAAACTCATTCCACGGAGGGCTGATTGTCTGTGGGTTTTTGCTCCTCCCTTGTACTTGATTGATGAATGAAGGTCACTAATTAGTGAGGAACTCCCCTCACCTGGGTGTCTATGTCTTAATTGAAAGGAAAAAACTAAAAACCAGCAGCCCTCCTTGGAATGAGTTTGACACCAATGCTTTCGAACCATATGAGCTCCTAACCACTTCCTTGTGTGGTGCTTCTGGAGGAACCAAAGGACCAGGCAGTCTCCTATGGAGATAGTCTTTAGCAGATGAGCATATGGCCTCTGCACCTATGGTGAAACGCAAGGCCCTTGAAGGTAAATGCCCCACATGCATGAACACCACCGTTCTGATCTCACAACAGTCGATCTGTTGGCAGGTGAAGCCCTTCCTCCTTCACAGTAATGTTGTGCCAATGACCCCAGAACAGTTTTACAGTAACTCAATTAGGAGGTATATAGCAGGCAGGTTAATTCATTTCAATGGGGAACCACATTATCATTGACGACAGTAAGTGGCTAATTGGCAAGTTGATTAGTTCTAATGAAGTTTGGATCGATAAATATTGCATAAAGCTTCAATGAAGTCCTCCGTAACAGATGGCCTATACACCACACCTCAGTCACCCTGGCTAAGAATAAGACTGGGCCTACCTACACACTCTGGAAGGAAAAAGAGCTATTAAGCTATTTAGGAGATGTAGCTGTGCATAATTCAAAGACCCAAACCAATAAACCCAATATAAAGGACCTGATTTTAATACACCTCTTAATGAAGAGTCTTCATGTTCATAGCGGCATCATTTAACCAGCCCGGGAAGAAAACTAAGTTAGAATGAAAATGACCATCACACTTTATTTTCCTCAACATAGTTTGCTTGTGAGAGCATCTCCCATCTCCCTAAATAACCCCTCCCCCCGCTCCCCTGCTGCGAAGCGTTTCAGGGAAGCGCTCTGCGTCGACAAGTTAATAATATATTGCAATTTGTTAATTAAGGGCGAAATGTCTTGTGCTTTCCCAATACAAATGAATCATTGAAATGAACAGAGAGGGGGGCCTCGTCTGTACCATAATGACATAAAAGAGGCATGCTGTTTGATGGGCTGTTCAAGAGAGACTAACCGGTGCCTGTGAGGAGACGAAATCAATAAAGGTTGGGTGGGGAACGCTCAGGTCTTCTGACGGGGAGGAGAGCTTCGTGTGTGTGTGTGTGTGTGTGTGTGTGTGTGTGTGTGTGTGTGTGTGTGTGTGTGTGTGTGTGTGTGTGTGTGGAGGGTTCTCTGTCTGTCTATCTTGCTGTCTCCCGGAAAGCATCCTTTCAACAGTGAAGACATGGCAGTTCCCAGGTTAATTTTCATTTTCTTTTACCCCATCCGTCTCTTCCTTCTTCCCTCTGCCTCCTTGCTCTTCCCTTCCTTCAGCCTCTCTCTTTATCTCTCTCTTTTCATCCCAATGTGACATGGTTTATTACGACCCACCTGGCTGAGAGAGGACTGTGTCTGAAGAGCTTTTAGTTATGGTGTTGTGTTGTGTTCTGAGGTACTGTTGTCTGTACTGTGTACCATAGTGTGGTGCTGTGCTGACGAAAACCCCAAAGACAAACAAGCCCAATCTGCATTCCCTTACCTTTCTTCATTGTATTACATCTCTAATAATTGAATTTAAAATGTTGTTCCTCATTATTTGTTTTCCCTCTCAACCACTGTTTGATTAATATATTTATTTATTTGAGGAAAGAGAGAAAGAGGAGGATAGAGGGATAGAGAAAGGTTCAAAGATGGAGGGATGCGGGTGGCTCGCTGGGTAGACCAGCAGGAGGCGAGGCTCAGAGCCTGCAGCTAGAGAGAGGCTGATAAAGACTTACTCAAAGCAAATCTTTGTCCTCCACCAACTTTGGGCCTTGGCTCAATATGAAAGCAGGCAGGAGCCATTTCATGGGAGAAATACTAATGACGGCGTCAAGCGAGAGAGAGGGAGATGCATTTGAGAAGGCCATAGAGAAAATGGATACTCTAGTTGCATTCCGATTCTCTACTGTTCACCCAGAAGTGTACACTTGTTCACGCCCACACATGCAAGCATGTCTGACGGGTGTTTTCTTTGCTATATTCCTTGTAAATCCATGTGAGGAGTGCGTGGACACACGTTTTGGTAAAAGGTTAGAAAATGGAGCTTCAAACAGTCTTGAAAGTGAATGTAACGGCGTTCGCTTGTTGAAGGAGAGTCGGACCAAAATGCAGCGTGGTGGTTACTCATGTTCTTTAATGAATGATCGCGATACATGAAATAACTATTAAATAAACAAAAACAACAAATTTGGTGAACACTACACAGAGACAGGAACAATCACCCACGAAATACACAGTGAAACCCCGGCTACCTAAATATGGTTCCCAATCAGAGACAACGAGAATCACCTGACTCTGATTGAGAATCTCCTCAGGCAGCCAAACCTATGCTACACCCCTACTCAGCCGCAATCCCAATGCCTACAAAACCCCAATACGAAACACAACATTTTAAACCCATGTCACACCCTGGCCTGACCAAATATATAGCGAAAACACAAAATAATATGACCAAGGCGTGACAGTGAAGGTGGACTTACACTATCAGACCTGCGTTCAAATACTAAAGCTTTTTTTACTGCCAGATGGGTGGGGTTTGTACTTTTGGAACTATTCCATTGGTTCCAATGCTCCAGGCTAGCTCAATCACGTGCAGCTATTTAAAATAATACTAATTGTATGTCAACCTAGGTCTGACAGCCATAGAGAATAAGCCTCTTTGCACTTTCTCTCAACAAAAGACAAGGCAAGGGCCAAAAGCTAATTATTACAAGGCACACAAGTTCATTAGTCTTTTAAAGCAGTCATAAACGCAACAAAAACTCTTCTTGAGGGGATCCTAATTTAATTCAACCACGAGACTGGACAAGCTGCATTGATTACACAAGTGATGTTTCCACTGGCATCGCTTTCTCATTTTGAATAGTGGCCTGCCGTTCCCTTAAACCCTTAACCATTTGTCTTGGTGAACGGCTTTTTGTTTGTTTCCTGCTTTATTAAAGATGCTGATTCTATTCCCGCTTCATCTATTCACACATCGAGCTGTGAGTTGACTCTAGTGTGTGTGTGTGAATAAGTGTGTGTGAATAGCACATGTAAACAGGGCTAGGAAGATACCCATATTTCTTCATCATGATATGTTCACTGGGTATATTCTGCACAGAGAGTTCCTCTGACCCAACATACTCTCCTAGACTGAGGCCTAAGCACGGCACAAAAAGCCCTCCCTCCCTCTCCCACTTTTTCTTTCCATCCCAAACTTTTCTGTAGCGAGTCATTCCGTTGGCATTGTAGCAGAAGGAGCGGTCGCCCTCCCGGTGGCATCTCATTGGCTCGCTCTCCAGGGGCCCAGCAGTTGAGCGGCATCTCATTGGCCCTCTCTCCGGGCACACAGCCCCCCCACACTTTTCTATTTTCATTGTTCCCTCTCCTTCAAAGACCCAGCCCCCGCGAATGCCAACTAGCCTGCCAAACCAATCTCCTGGGGTGATGTTAGCGCGCTACGCTAGCTGCTACACTAGCTATTCCCAGCTAGCCCCAGTGGTGGCTACTCACTATTGAATGTTAGTGTTTCCCCCTGCCGCGATGCAAAGGCCTGGGTGACACAGTACGCTTCAGAGGGTTGACACTTTGATACACGCTGTCGAGCTGCTGAGGGTTGCTCCACAGAGCAGGACAAGGACAGTGGGCAGGCACAGTCTGGAGTGGATTGTGTGTACACACTATGCATGCATGCACTTAGACACGCATACAAACCCACACTGAGAGGCCCAGCATGCAGCATGGATTATAGTGTGCCGGTGCTTTTGGACAGACTACCTTACCATGCAGATGATGTGGATAGCATATTGATTATTTCTTTTTATTAGATTTGATTTGATTTGTTTATGGAAACATGAACATTATGAGTTGACAAGCAGTGATGTTTTCCACCTCATCTCTCAGTGTTGGGTGTTTCACTTAATCCGTTAATTAACCGTAATGTTTCTAATAAGTTCATCTCTGGCCACTTCGTCAATAAACCTGTAGTTATGGTAACAACAAGCTAACAAACGTACCACATTTCCCTCTGACAAAGACGTAAACCTCCTAAAAGACATCCAGTGGCTGATATCGTTACTAACATCTACATTTCCCTCTGACAAAGACGTAAACCTCCTAAAAGACGTGCAGTGGCTGATATCGTTACTAACATCTACATTTCCATCTTACCAAGACGTAAACCTCCTAAGATAATACACTGGCAGACTGCTAATATCAGTGGAATATAATGCTAAACCTGTACTTGTGGTACAACAAACATAACCAACCTCGACATCCTGTCCGTTATTTTTTTACAAAGACATAAACCTGTCAGGAAGCTAATTCAGCTGACTCGAATTCTCCTCTGTGCTCTGTGGTTTGTTTAATGCCAGTCCAAATCAATGCTATTGATCCAGCCCAGCCTTTCTTTATCATATGCAGTGTTTACACATTGCCAATTAGATGGCCGTTTGTCATAAATTGACAGGTACAGTAATGATAGCTCTGTGTCATATTTTTACAGAGCCATTGATTAAAACATCACCGCCCTTAATTGAGTATAGGGATCGATCGGTGGAACTGCACTGCGCACGCACGCGCACACACACACACACACACTCACCAACTATATGTGGTGCCACAGGTCACTGGCATTATTCCATGAAAAAGTACCTGTCCTTTCTGGAGCCTTGAGGTGTAGCTCAAGCATATTGACGCAGACAAAGTCTAGGCCTGACACAGGAAGGGCATGTAAATATCAGCTAGAGATACTGTAAAATCCATGACAGCAACACACGAAAGCTACAACGAGTGAGGTGACTTAGTGTATAGATACAGTCAATATGCTAATGTTTGCTAGCTGCTTCATGACCTGAACCAGGGAGAACTCTGGGGCCTAGTTGTACTGTAGGCTACATGTGGGTCATAGGGTCAGGACAAACTACTGGCTCTAGTCATAGGACATGGTGGATGTCTTAAAACTACTGGCTCTAGTTATAGGACATGGTGGATGTCTTAAAACTACTGGCTCTAGTTATAGGACATGGTGGATGTCTTAAAACTACTGGCTCTAGTTATAGGACATGGTGGATGTCTTAAAACTACTGGCTCTAGTTATAGGACATGGTGGATGTCTTAAAACTACTGGCTCTAGTTATAGGACATGGTGGATGTCTTAAAACTACTGGCTCTAGTTATAGGACATGGTGGATGTCTTAAAACTACTGGCTCTAGTTATAGGACATGGTGGATGTCTTAAAACTACTGGCTCTAGTTATAGGACATGGTGGATGTCTTAAAACTACTGGCTCTAGTTATAGGACATGGTGGATGTCTTAAAACTACTGGCTCTAGTTATAGGACATGGTGGATGTCTTAAAACTACTGGCTCTAGTTATAGGACATGGCGGATGTCTTAACTACTGGCTCTAGTTATAGGACATGGTGGATGTCTTAACTACTGGCTCTAGTTATAGGACATGGTGGATGTCTTAACTACTGGCTCTAGTTATAGGACATGGTGGATGTCTTAACTAATGGCTCTAGTTATAGGACATGGTGGATGTCTTAACTACTGGCTCTAGTTATAGGACATGGTGGATGTCTTAACTACTGGCTCTAGTTATAGGACATGGTGGATGTCTTAAATACTGGCTCTAGTTATAGGACATGGTGGATGTCTTAAAACTACTGGCTCTAGTTATAGGACATGGTGGATGTCTTAAAACTACTGGCTCTAGTTATAGGACATGGTGGATGTCTTAAAACTACTGGCTCTAGTTATAGGACATGGTGGATGTTTTAACTACTGGCTCTAGTTATAGGACATGGTGGATGTTTTAACTACTGGCTCTAGTTATAGGACATGGTGGATGTCTTAACTACTGGCTCTAGTTATAGGACATGGTGGATGTCTTAACTACTGGCTCTAGTTATAGGACATGGTGGATGTCTTAACTACTGGCTCTAGTTATAGGACTTGGTGGATGTCTTAACTAATGGCTCTAGTTATAGGACATGGTGGATGTCTTAAATACTGGCTCTAGTTATAGGACATGGTGGATGTTTTAAAACTACTGGCTCTAGTTATAGGACATGGTGGATGTTTTAACTACTGGCTCTAGTTATAGGACATGGTGGATGTTTTAACTACTGGCTCTAGTTATAGGACATGGTGGATGTTTTAACTACTGGCTCTAGTTATAGGACATGGAGGATGTCTTAAAACTACTGGCTCTAGTTATAGGACATGGAGGATGTCTTAAAACTACTGGCTCTAGTTATAGGACATGGTGGATGTCTTAAAACTACTGGCTCTAGTTATAGGACATGGTGGATGTCTTAACTACTGGCTCTAGTTATAGGACATGGTGGATGTCTTAACTACTGGCTCTAGTTATAGGACATGGTGGATGTCTTAAAACTACTGGCTCTAGTTATAGGACATGGTGGATGTTTTAACTACTGGCTCTAGTTATAGGACATGGTGGATGTCTTAACTACTGGCTCTAGTTATAGGACATGGTGGATGTCTTAACTACTGGCTCTAGTTATAGGACATGGTGGATGTTTTAACTACTGGCTCTAGTTATAGGACATGGTGGATGTTTTAACTACTGGCTCTAGTTATAGGACATGGAGGATGTCTTAAAACTACTGGCTCTAGTTATAGGACATGGTGGATGTCTTAAAACTACTGGCTCTAGTTATAGGACATGGTGGATGTCTTAACTACTGGCTCTAGTTATAGGACATGGTGGATGTCTTAACTACTGGCTCTAGTTATAGGACATGGTGGATGTCTTAACTACTGGCTCTAGTTATAGGACATGGTGGATGTCTTAACTACTGGCTCTAGTTATAGGACATGGTGGATGTCTTAACTACTGGCTCTAGTTATAGGACATGGTGGATGTCTTAAAACTACTGGCTCTAGTTATAGGACATGGTGGATGTCTTAACTACTGGCTCTAGTTATAGGACATGGTGGATGTCTTAACTACTGGCTCTAGTTATAGGACATGGTGGATGTCTTAACTACTGGCTCTAGTTATAGGACATGGTGGATGTCTTAACTACTGGCTCTAGTTATAGGACATGGAGGATGTCTTAACTACTGGCTCTAGTTATAGGACATGGTGGATGTCTTAAAACTACTGGCTCTAGTTATAGGACATGGTGGATGTCTTAACTACTGGCTCTAGTTATAGGACATGGTGGATGTCTTAACTGCTGGCTCTAGTTATAGGACATGGTGGATGTCTTAACTACTGGCTCTAGTTATAGGACATGGTGGATGTCTTAACTAATGGCTCTAGTTATAGGACATGGTGGATGTCTTAACTACTGGCTCTAGTTATAGGACATGGTTGATTTAAAAAATATATATTTTATTTATTTAACCTATATTGAAGTAGGCAAGTCAGTTAACACCCCGGCCAAATCCTAACCCGGACGATCCTGGGCCAATTATGCGCCTCCCTTAGGGACTCCCAATCCTGGCCGGTTGTGATACAACCTGGAATCGAACCAGTGCCTGTAGTGATGCCGCTAGCATTGAGATACAGTGCCTTAGACCGCATCTCAGTGCTAGAGGCGTCACTACTGACCCTGGTTCGATTCCAAGGTCTTAAATCTACTGGCTCTAGTCATAGGACAGTTTCTGTGGAAATAGGAAAGGTGTTACCAGGCAGGCCAGGAACAGAGGCAATGCCACATGGCGACCAGTGACTCACCACTCACCAGCTTAACCAACGGCAGTTCCCCGCTCGCTGTGGGCAGCCAATTAGAGCCAGCAAGGTTCCGGGGACCACCTGCAGCTTTTATAGCTACCTTTCAATTAGGAGCTGATTAAGAACGCCAATAAGAACCCCACAATCCAACTTCCCCAACCTCCCTGTATGCATAACGACCAGCCATTAAACTATAAGGGGAGCTAGGGCTGTGACTAGGGATACGTGTGTATGCTGAACCTGGCAGGGGCCACCACACCCATGTCTGCCCTGGGCTGTCTCTGAACACATTACATTAAGAAGGACTGTGTGCTTCCCGGGCCTCTCACCTCTCCTCTACCGCACACTGACCACAACAGATGATGCAGTTACAGGGTGTTTAGGGAAACTATTAGAGTTAATGGGTGGAGTGTGGGTGTGTGTGCATGTTTTGTGAATTTTTATACTTACACATACAGTAGTCTCTGTTTCACCACGCAAATATTACCACGTAAAAATATTTATACTTTTAGTTCCTTCGTTAAACAGCTTTCAGAAAGGGAAAAATACTTTTCAGACTAACAATAACACATTTTCAGACTAACAATAATACATTTTCAGACTAACAAGATACTGTATGTATCGCTTGTTAGAAGGTATTTTCACTGGCTTCCTGTATCCACTTTGTTCGCCATTCGTTTCTGTGTTGTTTGCCCATATTCAATGTTTTATTCCTCTTTTTTTGTGAACTCTCTTCCACAACAGTAAAAAAATGGTACCCACACACGTGAAAACTCCAAAGGTTTAATATAATGCAGTCTCCCATGTTTACCCTCATCGTTGAGTTTACTCTGCACCTGGGACTAAAAGCACAGTCTCCCATGTTTACCCTCATCGTTGAGTTTACTCTGCACCTGGGACTAAAAGCACAGTCTCCCATGTTTACCCTCATCGTTGAGTTTACTCTGCACCTGGGACTAAAAGCACAGTCTCCCATGTTTACCCTCATCGTTGAGTTTACTCTGCACCTGGGACTAAAAGCACAGTCTCCCAGCACAGTCTCCCATGTTTACCCTCATCGTTGAGTTTACTCTGCACCTGGGACTAAAAGCACAGTCTCCCATGTTTACCCTCATCGTTGAGTTTACTCTGCACCTGGGACTAAAAGCACAGTCTCCCATGTTTACCCTCATCGTTGAGTTTACTCTGCACCTGGGACTAAAAGCACAGTCTCCCATGTTTACCCTCATCGTTGAGTTTACTCTGCACCTGGGACTAAAAGCACAGTCTCCCATGTTTACCCTCATCGTTGAGTTTACTCTGCACCTGGGACTAAAAGCACAGTCTCCCATGTTTACCCTCATCGTTGAGTTTACTCTGCACCTGGGACTAAAAGCACAGTCTCCCATGTTTACCCTCATCGTTGAGTTTACTCTGCACCTGGGACTAAAAGCACAGTCTCCCATGTTTACCCTCATCGTTGAGTTTACTCTGCACCTGGGACTAAAAGCACAGTACACATGTCTTCTAAGAAATGTAATAAAAAGTATGTCAGCAGACACGATACATGGTTACCATTAGCAACACAATAAAAACAAGTCCTGTATCTCCAATATACAGTACGACAGGTGTTGTAGATAATAGGTGCCGCTTTATACACTTTCTAAGAACTGAATTAGTACTATGTTTTATGCTGTCTGTGTATATACTCCAGATATACTCTGGTTATATGTTAGTTCTATGTTAGAGTTGCAGAGGGATTTCAAGGGCTAATATCTGTGCTTATTAGTTGAACCTCCAGTCCAATTGGTCCCCATCATTCTGATATGAGCCCAGATCATCTGGTCATTACAACTAATTGTAATGGAGAAATTGCAGGCGCTGGGATAATTGTAAACAATTACGCAATTTGCGATGGAAAGGAAATTACTTCCTAGAATACATACGTGCCAAATATGATAAATGTTTTTGGTAATACTTCCTATAAATACCCTCTTCATAATGCGCTCTAAGTGCATTTATAATGGTACACTTATAGTGCATCATAACTCTTGCTATAATCTGTCATAATAATATATATTCTTATGAGGATGTTTGTAGGTTCAAATCCCACTTTAGGAAGTATATTATTATTTCTAGTGTTGGAGGATCTAGATGACTAGCACACATCTGTAGCCTTGAAATGTTTCTAAAGACTGATCATGGCTCACACCAACACCGTCATCCCAGACACCCTGGAGCCAATTCGCATACCGCCCCAACAGATCCACAGATGACGCAATCTCTAATGCACTCCACACTGCCCTCTCCCACCTGGACAAGAGGAACACCTATGTAAGAATGCTGTTGATTGACTACAGCTCAGCTTTCAACAACATAGAGCCCTCCAAGTGCATCACAAAGGTACGAAGCAGAGGACTAAACATCTCCCTCTGCAACTGGATCCTGGATTTCCTGACGGGCCGCCCCCAGGTGGTGAGGGTAGGCAATAACACGTCCGCCACACTGAGCCTCGACACGGGGGCCCCTCAGGTGTGTGCTTAGTCCCCTCCTGTACTCCCTGTTCACCCACAGCTCCATAGCCGCGCACGATTCCAACACCATCATTAAGTTTGCTGACGACACGAAGGCGGTAGGTCTGGTCACCGACAACGATGAGACCGCCTATGGGGAGGAGGTCAGAGACCTGGCCGTGTGGTGCCAGGACAACAACCTCTTTGTCAGCAAGACAAATGAGCTGATTGTGGGCTACAGGAAACCGAGGGCCAGGCACGCCCCCATTCACATTGATGGGGCTGTAGTGGAGCAGGTCGAAAGGGATGTGGACATCGAAGAGCTAAGGACCGATCATGGTCCACACACACCAACACAGTCATGAAGAGGGCATGACAACCCCTCTTAAGAGACTGAAAATATTTGCCATGGGCCCTTAGATCCTCAAAGTTATACAGCTGCACCATTGAGAGCCTCTTGACTGGCTACATCACCACTTGGCATTTAAACTGCTTATCATCCGTCCGCAAGGCTCTACAAAGGGTAGTGCTTACTGCCCAGTACATCACTGGAGCTGAGCTCCCTGCCATCCAGGACCTCTATGCCAGGTAATGTCAGATTGGAATATGTTCCGGCATTTTTCCGATGGCATTGAGGAGTACACCACATCAGTCAAGTGCATCGATGACGTCGTCCCCACAGTGACCGTATGTACATACCCCAACCAGAAGCTATGGATTACAGGCAACATCTGCACTGAGCTAAAGGGTAAAGATGCCGCTTTCAAGGAGTGGGACTCTAACCTCGGCGCTTATAAGCAATTCCGCTATGCCCTCTGACGAACCATCAAACAGGCAAAGCGTCAATACAGGACAAAGATTGAATCGTACTACACCGGCTCCGACGCTCGTTGGATGTGGCAGGGTTTGCAAACTATTACGGACTACAAAGGGAAGCACAGCTGCGAGCCGCCCAGTGACACGAGCCTACCAAACGAGCTAAATAACTTTTATGCTCGCTTCGAGGAAAGCAACACTGAAGCATGCATGAGAGCATCAGCTGTTCCGGATGACTGTGTGATCACGCTCTCCGTAGACGATGTGAGTAAGACCTTTAAACAGGTCAACATTTACAATGTCGCAGGGCCAGACGAATTACCAGAACGTATACTCTGAGCATGCGCTGACCAACTTGAAAGTGTCTTCACTGACATTTTCAACCTGTCCATGACTGAGTCTGTAATACCAATGTGTTTCAAGCAGACCACCATAGTCCCTGTGCCCAAGAACATTAAGGTAACCTGCCTAAATGACTATAGGCCCGTAGCACTCACGTCTGTAGCCATGAAGTGCTTTGAAAGGCTGGTCATGGCTCACATCAACACTTATCCCAGAAATCCGAGACCCACTCCAATTTGTATACTGCCCCAACAGATCCACAGATGATGCAGTCTCTATTGCACTCCACACTGCCCTTTTCCACCTGGACAAAAGGAACACCTATGTGAGAATGCTATTCATTGATTACAGCTCAGCGTTCAACACCATAGTGCCCTCAGTGCTCATCACTAAGCTAAGCACCCTGGGACTCAACAGCCCCCTCTGCAACTGGATCCTGGACTTCCTGACGGAACATCTGCCACGCTGATCCTCAACACTGGAGCCACTCAGGGGTGGGTGCTCAGTCTCCTCCTGTACTCTCTGTTCACCGATGACTGCATGGACAAGCATGACTCCAACACCATCATTAAGATCACTGACAACAATGAGAGGTCAGAGACGTGGCAGTGTGGTGCCAGGATAACAACCTCTACCTCAACGTGATCAAGACAAAGTAGATGATTGTGGACTACAGAAAAAGGAAGACCAAGCACACCCCCATTCTCATGGACAGGGCTGCAGTGAAGCAGGTTGAGAGCTTCAAGTTCCTTGGTGTCCACATCACCAACAAACTAACATGGTCCAAGCACACCAAGACAGTCGTGAAGAGTGCACAACAAAATCGATTCCTCCTCAGGAGACTGAAAAGATTTGACATGTGTCTTCAGGGCATCAAGAAGTTGTACAACTGCACCATCGAGAGCATTGTGACTGGTTCCATCACCGCCTGGTATGGCAACTGCTTGGCCTCCGACCGTAAGGCACTACAGAGGGTAGTGCATTACAGCCCAGTACATCAATGGGGCCAAGCTTCCTGCAATCCAGGATCTCTATACCAATTTCCAAAGACTCCAGCCAGCCTAGTCATACACTGTTCTCTCTGCTACCACACAGCAAGAGGTACCCAAAAATTGTCCAATTCACACACTTATCAAGAGAACATCCCTGGTCATCTCTACTGCCTCTTATCTAGCAGACTCACTAAACACAAATACTTAATTTGTTAATTATATCTGAGTGTTGGAGTGCGCTATTTTACAGGGTGACTTTCACTTTTACATAAGTCATTTTCTATTCTTTTTACTTAAGTATGACAATTGAGTAATTTGGCAACCCCATGGGTTGGCAGTTGATTTCCCACCGGCAATCCACTCCACAAGTCTCCACCCTCATTAAACCTCCAGACAAAGCCAGGAGATGCCGTTTCATTTCAACCGTTCACCTTCTGGAGTCGTTCTTGCCATTTGATTGGGGCTCATGCAGACTGTGCCCAATTTCTTTAATTACGCTTTTATACCCTCAAGAAAATGTTTGGGGTTCTCTTGTTTTTAGTGTCTCGGTCTCTTTCTCTCTCTCTGTTGCTTATTTTCTTCTCCTCCCTCCCTCCTCCTTCTCCCTCCCTTTAAAAGAAAAATATATATCTTGCTACACTGTCCTGGTGAGATGAAAGTGTAATTATCTGTCCACACGCACACGCACACGCACACACACATCACACACATATATGAAAGGAGAGGGTCTTAATTAGGGTCCTACCAGACCTGGGAGAGGAGAATGTTCTCTGTCTCTGTGTCTGGTTAGACTGCATGGTGATGGACCAAACCCCACGTTACCTTAGAGACCAGAGAGAAGAGAAGGACGGATGGGAGAGAGAGGGGGGGGCGGAGAGGGGAAGGCGGAGAGGGTGGGCTAAAAACCAAAAGACATTAATGGGTTGTGGTGTATGCAGATGCCAGCCCTGTATTGGCAAAGGTGTGTGTGTGTGTGTGTGTGTGTGTGTGTGTGTGTGTGTGTGTGTGTGTGTGTGTGTGTGTGTGTGTGTGTGTGTGTGTGTGGTGTGTGTTTGAGAGGGCGGGGGGCCCAGCTACCAGGGGCCCTGTGATTACTACATGGAACACATCCCTTACTTCCTGATCTGCTTTGATCTGTTCACCACAACAAACACAACACCCTTTTAATATTCAGCCCCTCCTCTATACATCGGCTGTGTACATCACTCCCAGCCCTACACATCAGTCGTAGCCCAATGACTCAGTCTCAGGTCCACTTGTGAACACAAGCCCTAAGCTCTATGCATTAGTCCCAATCATCTATACCAGCCCTATCCATATATACCAGCCCTATCATCTATAAAAGCCCTGTCGAATTATACCAGCCCCATCCGTCTATACCAGCCCTATCCATCTATATCAGCCCTATCCATCGATACCAGCCCTATCCATCGATACCAGCCCTATCCATCGATACCAGCCCTATCCATCTATACCAGCCCTATCCATCTATACCAGCCCTTACCCCAGCCCTATACATCTATACCAGCCCTATCTATCTATGCCAGCCCTATCTATCTATAAAAGCCCTGTCAAATTATACCAGCCCCATCCGTCTATACCAGCCCTATCCATCTATATCAGCCCTATCCATCTATACCAGCCCTATCTATCTATACCAGCCCTATCATCTATAAAAGCCCTGTCGAATTATACCAGCCCCATCCATCAATACACGCCCTTTCCCCAGCCCTATCCATCTATACCAGCCCTATCTATCTATACCAGCCCTATCATCTATAAAAGCCCTGTCGAATTATACCAGCCCCATCCGACTATACCAGCCCTATCCATCTATACCAGCCCTATCCATCTATACCAGCCCTATCCATCTATACCAGCCCTATCCATCTATACCAGCCCTATCCACCTATACCAGACCTATCTATACCAGCCCTACCTATATATACCAGCCCTATCATCTATAAAAGTCCTGTCGAATTATACCAGCCCCATCCGTCTATACCAGCCCTTACCCCAGCCCTAACCATCTATACCAGCCCTACCCATCTACAGTATATCAGCCCTATCCACCTATATCAGCCCTATCCACCTATACCAGCCCTACCCATCTACAGTATACCAGCCCTACTCATCTATATCAGCCCTATCCACCTATACCAGCCCTATCCACCTATACCAGCCCTATCCACCTGCAGTATACCAGCCCTACACATCTACAGTATACCAGCCCTACCCATCTATATCAGCCCTATCCACCAATACCAGCCCTATCCATCTATACCAGCCCTACCCATCTACAGTATACCAGCCCTATCCATCTATACCAGCCCTACCCATCTACAGTATACCAGCCCTATCCACCTATACCAGCCCTATCCATCTATATCAGCCCTATCCATCTATACCAGCCCTACCTATCTATACCAGCCCTTACCCCAGCCCTATCCATCTATACCAGCCATACCCATCTATATCAGCCCTAACCATCTATACCAGCCCTACCTATCTATACCAGCCCTTACCCCAGCCCTATCCATCTATACCAGCCCTATCCATCTATACCAGCCCTATCCATCTATACCAGCCCTATCCATCTATATCAACCCTTCCTATCTATACCAGCTTTTACCCCAGCCCTATCCATCTATACCAGCCCTATCCATCTATATCAGCCATATCCATCTATACCAGCCCTACCTATCTATACCAGCCCTTACCCCAGCCCTATCCATCTATATCAGCCATATCCAGTAATACCAGCCCTACCTATCTATACCAGCCTTTACCCCAGCCCTATCCATCTATACCAGCCCTATCCATCTATACCAGCCCTATCCATCTACACCAGCCCTATCCATCTATACCAGCCCTACCATCTATATCAGCCCTATCCATCTATACCAGCCCTACCTATCTATACCAGCCCTTACCCCAGCCCTATCCATCTATACCAGCCATACCCATCTATATCAGCCCTATCAATCTATTCCAGCCCTACCTATCTATACCAGCCCTTACCCCAGCCCTACCCATCTATATCAGCCATATCCATCAATACCAGCCCTACCTATCTATACCAGCCTTTACCCCAGCCCTATCCATCTATACCAGCCCTATCCATCTATACCAGCCCTATCCATCTATACCAGCCCTACCCATCTATACCAGCCCTATCCATCTATACCAGCCCTATCCATCTATACCAGCCCTATCCATCTATACCAGCCCTATCCATCTATACCAGCCCTATCCATCTATACCAGCCCTATCCATCTATACCAGCCCTACCATCTATATCAGCCCTACCCATCTATATCAGCCCTATCAATCTATACCAGCCCTTACCCCAGCCCTACCCATCTATATCAGCCCTATCAATCTATACCAGCCCTTTACCCCAGCCCTACCCATCTATACCAGCCCTATCCATCTATACCAGCCCTATCCATCTATACCAGCCCTATCCATCTATACCAGCCCTATCCATCTATATCAGCCCTATCCATCTATACCAGCCCTACCTATCTATACCAGCCCTTACCCCCAGCCCTATCCATCTATACCAGCCATACCCATCTATATCAGCCCTATCCATCTATACCAGCCCTACCTATCTATACCAGCCCTTACCCCAGCCCTATCCATCTATACCAGCCCTATCCATCTATACCAGCCCTATCCATCTATACCAGCCCTATCCATCTATATCAACCCTTCCTATCTATACCAGCTTTTACCCCAGCCCTATCCATCTATACCAGCCCTATCCATCTATATCAGCCATATCCATCTATACCAGCCCTACCTATCTATACCAGCCCTTACCCCAGCCCTATCCATCTATATCAGCCATATCCAGCAATACCAGCCCTACCTATCTATACCAGCCTTTACCCCAGCCCTATCCATCTATACCAGCCCTATCCATCTATACCAGCCCTATCCATCTATACCAGCCCTATCCATCTATACCAGCCCTATCCATCTATATCAGCCCTATCCATCTATATCAGCCCTATCCATCTATATCAGCCCTATCCATCTATACCAGCCCTTACCCCAGCCCTATCCATCTATACCAGCCATACCCATCTATATCAGCCCTATCAATCTATTCCAGCCCTACCTATCTATACCAGCCCTTACCCCAGCCCTACCCATCTATATCAGCCATATCCATCAATACCAGCCCTACCTATCTATACCAGCCTTTACCCCAGCCCTATCCATCTATACCAGCCCTATCCATCTATACCAGCCCTATCCATCTATACCAGCCCTATCCATCTATACCAGCCCTACCCATCTATACCAGCCCTATCCATCTATACCAGCCCTATCCATCTATACCAGCCCTATCCATCTATACCAGCCCTATCCATCTATACCAGCCCTATCCATCTATACCAGCTTTTACCCCAGCCCTATCCATCTATACCAGCCCTATCCATCTATATCAGCCATATCCATCTATACCAGCCCTATCCATCTATATCAGCCATATCCATCTATACCAGCCCTATCCATCTATACCAGCCCTATCAATCTATACAGCCCTTACCCCAGCCCTACCCATCTATACCAGCCCTATCCATCTATACCAGCCCTATCCATCTATACCAGCCCTATCTATCTATACCAGCCCTATCTATCTATACCAGCCCTATCTATCTATACCAGCCCTATCTATCTATACCAGCCCTATCTATCTATACCAGCCCTATCCATCTATACCAGCCCTACCCATCTATATCAGCCCTATCAATCTATACCAGCCCTTACCCCAGCCCTACCCATCTATACCAGCCCTATCCATCTATACCAGCCCTATCCATCTATACCAGCCCTATCCATCTATACCAGCCCTATCCATCTATATCAGCCCTATCCATCTATACCAGCCCTACCTATCTATACCAGCCCTTACCCCAGCCCTATCCATCTATACCAGCCATACCCATCTATATCAGCCCTATCCATCTATACCAGCCCTACCTATCTATACCAGCCCTTACCCCAGCCCTATCCATCTATACCAGCCCTATCCATCTATACCAGCCCTATCCATCTATACCAGCCCTATCCATCTATATCAACCCTTCCTATCTATACCAGCTTTTACCCCAGCCCTATCCATCTATATCAGCCATATCCATCTATACCAGCCCTACCTATCTATACCAGCCCTTACCCCAGCCCTATCCATCTATATCAGCCAGCAATACCAGCCCTACCTATCTATACCAGCCTTTACCCCAGCCCTCCATCTATACCAGCCCTATCCATCTATACCAGCCCTATCCATCTATACCAGCCCTATCCATCTATACCAGCCCTATCCATCTATACCAGCCCTCTATATCAGCCCTATCCATCTATACCAGCCCTATCCATCTATACCAGCCCTACCTATCTATACCAGCCCTTACCCCAGCCCTATCCATCTATACCAGCCATACCCATCTATATCAGCCCTATCAATCTATTCCAGCCCTACCTATCTATACCAGCCCTTACCCCAGCCCTACCCATCTATATCAGCCATATCCATCAATACCAGCCCTACCTATCTATACCAGCCTTTACCCCAGCCCTATCCATCTATACCAGCCCTATCCATCTATACCAGCCCTATCCATCTATACCAGCCCTATCCATCTATACCAGCCCTATCCATCTATACCAGCCCTATCCATCTATACCAGCCCTATCCATCTATACCAGCCCTATCCATCTATACCAGCCCTATCCATCTATACCAGCCCTACCCATCTATACCAGCCCTATCCATCTATACCAGCCCTATCCATCTATACCAGCCCTACCCATCTATATCAGCCCTATCAATCTATACCAGCCCTTACCCCAGCCCTACCCATCTATACCAGCCCTATCCATCTATACCAGCCCTATCTATCTATACCAGCCCTATCTATCTATACCAGCCTATCTATCTATACCAGCCCTATCTATCTATACCAGCCCTATCTATCTATACCAGCCCTATCTATCTATACCAGCCCTATCCTATACCAGCCCTATCTATCTATACCAGCCCTATCTATCTATACCAGCCCTATCTATCTATACCAGCCCTATCTATCTATACCAGCCCTATCTATCTATACCAGCCCTATCTATCTATACCAGCCCTATCTATCTATACCAGCCCTATCTATCTATACCAGCCCTATCCATCTATACCAGCCCTATCCATCTATACCAGCCCTATCATCTATACCAGCCCTATCATCTATACCAGCCCTATCATCTATACCAGCCCTATCATCTATACCAGCCCTATCCATCTATACCAGCCCTATCCATCTATACCAGCCCTATCCATCTATACCAGCCCTACCCATCTATACCAGCCCTATCCATCTATACCAGCCCTAGCCCTACCCATCTATACCAGCCCTATCCATCTATACCAGCCCTATCTATCTATACCAGCCCTATCTATCTATACCAGCCCTATCTATCTATACCAGCCCTATCCATCTATACCAGCCCTATCATCTATACCAGCCCTATCATCTATACCAGCCCTATCTATCTATACCAGCCCTATCTATCTATACCAGCCCTATCCATCTATACCAGCCCTATCTATCTATACCAGCCCTATCATCTATACCAGCCCTATCATCTATACCAGCCCTATCATCTATACCAGCCCTATCATCTATACCAGCCCTATCATCTATACCAGCCCTATCTATCTATACCAGCCCTATCCATCTATACCAGCCCTATCCATCTATACCAGCCCTATCCATCTATACCAGCCCTACCCATCTATATCAGCCCTACCCATCTATATCAGCCCTATCAATCTATACCAGCCCTTACCCCAGCCCTACCCATCTATACCAGCCCTATCCATCTATACCAGCCCTATCCATCTATACCAGCCCTATCTATCTATACCAGCCCTATCTATCTATACCAGCCCTATCATCTATACCAGCCCTATCTATCTATACCAGCCCTATCTATCTATACCAGCCCTATCTATCTATACCAGCCCTATCTATCTATACCAGCCCTATCTATCTATACCAGCCCTATCTATCTATACCAGCCCTATCTATCTATACCAGCCCTATCCATCTATACCAGCCCTATCCATCTATACCAGCCCTCTATACCAGCCCTATCTATCTATACCAGCCCTATCCATCATACCAGCCCTATCATCTATACCAGCCCTATCATCTATACCAGCCCTATCATCTATACCAGCCCTATCATCTATACCAGCCCTATCCATCTATACCAGCCCTATCTATCTATACCAGCCCTATCTATCTATACCAGCCCTATCCATCTATATCAGCCCTATCCATCTATATCAGCCCTATCCATCTATACCAGCCCTTACCCCAGCCCTATACATCTATACCAGCCCTATCCCCAGCCCTATACATCTATACCAGCCCTATCCCCAGCCCTATACATCTATACCAGCCCTATCATCTATACCAGCCCTATCTATCTATACCAGCCCTATCTATCTATACCAGCCCTATCCATCTATACCAGCCCTATCCATCTATACCAGCCCTATCCATCTATACCAGCCCTATCCATCTATACCAGCCCTATCCATCTATACCAGCCCTATCCATCTATACCAGCCCTATCTATCTATACCAGCCCTATCTATCTATACCAGCCCTATCTATCTATACCAGCCCTATCCATCTATACCAGCCCTATCCATCTATACCAGCCCTTACCCCAGCCCTATATCATCTATACCAGCCCTATCCCCAGCCCTATACATCTATACCAGCCCTATCCCCAGCCCTATACATCTATACCAGCCCTATCCATCTATACCAGCCCTATCCATCTATACCAGCCCTATCCATCTATACCAGCCCTATCCATCTATACCAGCCCTATCCATCTATACCAGCCCTATCCATCTATACCAGCCCTATCATCTATACCAGCCCTATCATCTATACCAGCCCTATCATCTATACCAGCCCTATCTATCTATACCAGCCCTATCCATCTATACCAGCCCTATCTATCTATACCAGCCCTATCTATCTATACCAGCCCTATCCATCTATACCAGCCCTATCCATCTATACCAGCCCTATCCATCTATACCAGCCCTATCCATCTATACCAGCCCTATCCATCTATACCAGCCCTATCCATCTATACCAGCCCTATCCATCTATACCAGCCCTATCTATCTATACCAGCCCTATCTATCTATACCAGCCCTATCTATCTATACCAGCCCTATCTATCTATACCAGCCCTATCCATCTATACCAGCCCTTACCCCAGCCCTATACATCTATACCAGCCCTATCCCCAGCCCTATACATCTATACCAGCCCTATCCCCAGCCCTATACATCTATACCAGCCCTATCCATCTATACCAGCCCTATCCATCTATACCAGCCCTATCCATCTATACCAGCCCTATCCATCTATACCAGCCCTATCCATCTATACCAGCCCTATCATCTATACCAGCCCTATCATCTATACCAGCCCTATCATCTATACCAGCCCTATCTATCTATACCAGCCCTATCCATCTATACCAGCCCTATCATCTATACCAGCCCTATCATCTATACCAGCCCTATCATCTATACCAGCCCTATCATCTATACCAGCCCTATCATCTATACCAGCCCTATCATCTATACCAGCCCTATCTATCTATACCAGCCCTATCTATCTATACCAGCCCTATCCATCTATACCAGCCCTATCTATCTATACCAGCCCTATCTATCTATACCAGCCCTATCCATCTATACCAGCCCTATCCATCTATACCAGCCCTATCCATCTATACCAGCCCTTACCCCAGCCCTATACATCTATACCAGCCCTATCTATCTATACCAGCCCTATCATCTATACCAGCCCTATTCCCAAAACTGGATCTCCTTGTTCCAGCTCATAGAATATGAACAATGCTTAGCCAAACAATGCTTACCTCACCACAATCTCTTCCCCCTGGATATATATGTGTGTGTGTGTGTCCAGGTGAATTATCCCATGTCCGTCTAAGCTGGAAACCGGGAGTCAAGGCCAGCCGGTGGAGCTTGCTAAACAGGCTTACTCTGGGAGGGTGCGGCCCGTGCCAGCAGAGTATCTGCGACGCAGTCGGTCTGCCTGCCTGCCGAAACAAACGCTGTGCTGAGGGGTAGCCAGTCCCTTTAAATGTACCATGCACACTGCCCTATTTTCCTTCCTGCCCCTTCCTCCTACTTCCTTAACCTTCCCTCACCCCTTCTTCCCAACCTTCCCTCACCCCTTCTTCCCAACCTTCCCTCACCCCTTCTTCCCAACCTTCCCTCACCCCTTCTTCCCAACCTTCCCTCACCCCTTCTTCCCAACCTTCCCTCACCCCTTCTTCCCAACCTTCCCTCACCCCTTCTTCCCAACCTTCCCTCACCCCTTCTTCCCAACCTTCCCTCACCCCTTCTTCCCAACCTTCCCTCACCCCTTCTTCCCAACCTTCCCTCACCCCTTCTTCCCAACCTTCCCTCACCCCTTCTTCCCAACCTTCCCTCACCCCTTTTTCCCAACCTTCACTCACCCCTTTTTCCCAACCTTCACTCACCCCTTTTTCCCAACCTTCACTCACCCCTTCTTCCCAACCTTCCCTCACCCCTTCTTCCCAACTTTCACTCACCCCTTCTTCCCTCACCCCTTCTTCCCAACCTTCCCTCAACCCTTCTTCCCAACCTTCCCTCCCCTTTCTCCTCCCCTTTCTCTCTCTTCCTCCCCTTTCCTCCACCTCATCCATCCCTCCAAGAGAAGGTCTCCCAGGAAGTTCAACGCATTAAATAGATGTACCCCTCATCCTCATCTCACACACACACAGACACACACACACACGTGTCAAGATGACACCACTGGCAAACCTCCTGTCAACATTTTTTTTCAATAATGCCTTGGATCTGCCGACAGTAGCAGGAATTTTACCGCGCATTAACAGTGCAAGAATTATGGAATTAGGCGCTAGGTAATCATATTGTTTGGCACTGTAGTTCTGATTCGTATTGTTTTCCCCCCAGGATGAGGCAGCCTTGTACCCGCGGATCAGTTGCAACATTGCATGTCTTCCATCACAAGCAGCGGATTAAAGGCAAACCCCGGAGCTTACCTGTGGATTCCTGATGCGGCTTTAATATAAAACAGAGACTGTTTTGAATAATACCAATAAGGCCCCGCTAGCCTCGACCCACGTGGCCCATGCCGCAGTGCTTTATGCAGCGAGACGTGGCGGAGCCGATGATTCACAGTTCACATACACACGCAACCCCGCCTGGTGAAAGAGAGCCACTGGGTTTCCCAACATCCGCTCCAAAATGAAACAGATTCTAAGGACATGGTTCACAGTGTTACACTACCTCATCATATCAGCTCAGGCCTCTTATACGAGACGTCCATTAGCCTAAAGGATTATGAGGAGGAGGAGGAGTAAGGTGGGGCTGTTATAGTGGAAGTAGGCTGTCTGAACTGTTCTATAGGAGTGTGTAAGCACCAGCGGAGGCTGCTGAGGGGAGGACGGCTCACAATAATGGCTGGAATGGAGCGAATTGCATGGCAGAAAGCCCATGGAAACCATGTGTGTTCTATTTGATACCATTCCTATAATTGAAATACACAGAACACAGTTTGACGCCATTCCATATGCTCCATTCCAGCCATTATTATGAGCCGTCCTCCCCTCAGCAGCCTCCACTGGTGTGCGTGCTGTACTAGCACGACATGCGTTGTCATAGGAATGCATTTGTGTAGGCTAATGTATAGACGACATAATGAGGCGTGTCGTTGGTGTATGCCACGTGTGTGCCTTCGGTGAACAACAGTGCTTTGTGGAGAGAATTCAGGAGGGTCTGTTGTGGAGGGGAAGTCTCTGTCTTCTCCTTTGGAAGGATACATCTGTGGCTGTTTTGGATGTGACAACATAATACCACCATACCTACCGCTGTGACGGTGCATTCTAACGAGAGCTAACGCTAGCGTCCATTAATAAATGATGAGGAAGGCTTGGCGAGGAAAACACGGGGAATAATCATCCCCGGCAATGCTTCAACGCCAAAACAACAACCCCCACTCCTTTGAAACACGCCATTTCCAACTGGGCATTGTGAGTTTTGGGATTGAAAAGACATGAGTCTGTGGGAACTGAAATGCTCATAAACAACCACCCTGGTCTCATCTATAGATGCATAGTACAGACTCCAAAACACAACATTTATTAAAATGTTCAACTTTTTTTTAGGATTATTTAGGATACAGGTGATAATGAGTCTGATAAATGAAATGCTTGTTTCGTTTGGACCCTTGATGAAAGGTGCTGGTGAGTGTGTTTATTGTAGTTGTCTGATGTTTCGGGCGCTGGTTGTTACTGTATATGAACGCATCCAATGAGAACACAGTGTTTCATTTTGTGTTGCAAAACATTTTTCTACTGTGTGCCCAGCTGAGCTCAGAGGTTATGGTCAACAGTTGGTTAGAAGTCCAGTTCACTTCGGCCATTTAGAGGTGGAGGTCAAAGCTATCTCTATTTATCCCCATGGCGAGAGCCTAACAACAGCACGCTCCACACTGAGAAGCATGCCTTCTCTCTGGTTCTCTCCATCCCTCTCCTTCTCCATCTCCCCAGAGTCTTGTTTGGCTCTCCCCATTTGAGGTGGTTGTTTTGTGGCATACCGACTGGCGGCAGCTGGGTTAATGAGTCTGGATGCTGATATTGTGGAGGATATGTAGCCCCCTTCTGAATGTCTGGGTGTGGGAATGAGTGGCCATTCCACTGGACACATGCGCGCACACACACACACACACACACACACACAAACACACACACCCTGGGGTCCTGTGGCAACAGTCTGTCTGCGCTGCTGGATCCAACACTCAACTCAACCCCTCCCCCAGGGAAACTGACAAGCGCTGCTAATGGTTCCGTTACATCTGCTATTTAGCCTTCCATAATGGGGACGTCTTAAGGAGGCGCGCCTCTCATAACTGGCCCACTGACCCGTCTACGTCGTCTGTTGTCCCCATGAGACCATGTTCTTCTACTCTCTGACACGAGCTATCACTAAAACTATTGCTTCACTTAAAGCTGCAATATGTCACTTTTTGGGTGAACCGGCCAAATTCACATAGAAATATAAGTTATAGACCTGTCATTCTCATTGAAAAGCAAGTCTAAGAAGTGGTAGATCTGTTCTATGTGCGTTATTTCTATGCTTCCTGTCTTAAGTTTTTTTTTTTTTTACTTTTGGTTTTGTACACACGCTTTAAGCAGCTGAAAAATCTATATTTTTGCTTATGGAAAATATACAGTACCAGTCTAAATTTGGACTCACCTACTCATTCAAGGTTTTTTCTTAGGTTTTGTACTATTTTCTACATTGTAGAATAATTGTGAAAACATCCGAACTATGACATAACACATATGGAATTATGTAGTAACCAAAAAAGTGTTAAACAAATCAAAATATATTTTACATTTGAGATTCTTCAAAGTAGCCACTCTTTGCCTTGATGACAGCTTTGCACACTCTTGGCATTCTCTCAACCAGCTTCACCTGGAATGCTGTTCCCAACAGTCTTGAAGGAGTTCCCACATATGCCGAGCACTTGTTGGCTGCTTTTCCTTCACTCTGCGGTCCAACTCATCCCAAACCATCTCTATTAGGTTGAGGTTGGGTGATTGTGGAGGCCAGGTCATCTGATGCAGCACTCCATCACTCTCCTTCTTGGTCAAAGAGCCCTTACACAGCCTAGAGGTGTGTTTTGGGTCATTGTTCTGTTGAAAAACAAATGATAGTCCCACTAAGCGCAAACCAGGTGGGATAGCGTTTCACTCAGAATACTGTCGTAGCCATGCTGGTAAAGTGTGCTTTAAATTCTAAATAAATCACAGACAGTATCACCAGCAAAGCACTCCCACACCATCACACCTCCTCCTCCATGCTTCACGGTGGGAACCACACATGCAGAGATCATCCATTCACCTACTCTGCGTCTCACAAAGACACGGCGGTTGGATCCAAAAGTCTCAAATTTGGACTCATCAGACCAAAGGTCAGATTTCCATTGGTCTAATGTTCATTGCTCGTGTTTCTTGTCCCAAGCAAGTCTCCTCTTCTTATTGGTGTCCTTTGCAGCAATCTGACAATGAAGGCCTGATTCATGCAGTCTCCTCTGAACAGTTGATTTTGAGATGTGTCTGTTACTTGAACTCTGTGATGCATTTATTCGGGCTGCAATCTGAGGTGCAATTAACTCTAATGCACTTATCCTCTGGAGCAGAGGTAACTCTGGGTCTTCCTTCCTCTGGGTCTTCCTTATGAAAGCCAGTTTCATCATAGCGCTTGATGGTTTTTGCGACTGCACTTGAAGAAATTAAAAGTAATGATGGACTTTTGTTTCTCCTCTTTGCTTATTTGAGCTGTTGTTTCCATGATATGGACTTAGTCTTTTACCAAATTGGGCTATCTTCTTTGCAAAGCTGTCATCAAGGCAAAGGGTGGCTAGTTTGAAGAATCTCAAATATAAAATATTGTTTAACACTTTTTTGGTTACTACATGATTCCATATTTGTTATTTCATAGTTTTGATGTCTTCACAATTATTCAGCAATGTAAAAAATCGTTTTTTAAAAATGTTACTTGAATGAGTAGGTGTGTCCAAACTTTTGACTGGTACTGTATTTCACAGTGGTTTAGATGATTATCTACACTATAACTACTTGTTTTGTCACATAAAGTAAAATAAGACAAACTACTAGAATTTTTGCAACCAGGAAATGGCAGAGCTATTTCCATCTTTAAACTGCCCCAGGGTCAGTCTTAAGCATCAAACCTCCACCTGTCCACCTGCCTTATGACTCCAGGCCAACTGCACAGTAATGCCATGAATTAACATCCCTCCACCCACTCTCCTCTCATAATTATGGCCATTCTGGTTGCGCCCCCCTAAGCTAGCTAACTAGAACAGCTAGCAATTAGCCCAGCTGGGCTTAGCTCTCTTGTCTCACCATGCATTTTTTTAACACAGATCTCAACCCTAATTGGGCTAAGTCTCCTGTAGAGTGCAGCGTCCCTCAAGGCCCCGTTACTAGCTGTAGCGGGGGCCGATCTGTGTTATGATTCATCTCACTATTATTACAGGTCAAAGGGCCAATTAAATCAAAGGCAATTTGACCTATATTTTAGCATAGTGGGTGTTAGCGTTAGCCTACCGAGAAGCAATGGGGTTTTGCCCCTGTGTGCTAGACCGCTAACCTCCGCTAACCTCCAACCGCTAACCGCTACACCCAGGTCCCTGCTCAACCAAGGTCATCATAAAGTCCAGGCTTTGCGTGCGTATCAGGTCTGGATGTTGGAAGGCAGGGGACCCCTCGGTTTCACAGACCTTTTTCACAGCTGGAGCGCTAGCTAGCTCATCTCAGCAGCTCACATCTCGTAGACCCATGTGAAGATGTGATGGTTGGGTTTTGTTCAAGGATGCAAAACTATAAATAAATGATGGCGATGCTCAGCCTCAGTTGGAGGATGGATGCCATACTACACACCCACCCACTCTCCCTCAAATACCGTTGGATGCAACACAAGTCTTTTAGAACTTTTTGTTGTGTGTTGAATTTGTTAACTGTGCGTGTGTGGTGTTCGGTGTTGCACATACCAGAGCCTTCATTTCAGGGCCAGAGTGATTGTACAGGTGTGCGACTGGTGAGCAATGCCTCTACACTCGAAAACAGAAAAAGGCTTTTCAAAAGGCCCTCTCTCTTCATGTGACTCCATACGACGCAGGCGAACACAGATGTCCCTGACGCAAATCAGAAAATTTGTCGTAGGAGTGAACATGCCTCGTGAAGTAGTTTGTCTTCCTTCCTGAGGGTCGTCATTGGACTCCTCTGCTGAAAAACACTAACTATTGAGCTGTTTGTTGGTGAGTCTTTGCACACATGGCCCAGACAAGTCTTTGGTTGTCACTGGCATTGCCGTTGAAAGGAAGTGATTCGACAAAGTAAGAAAGCAGCGCTGGTAAATTGTTAACAACCACTCATGGCAACATTACCTCAGTCTGTATAGAGTGTATAGCGCTAAAGTTATAACATAATACTATATTCTGGCTCTTACAATTCATGTTGATGTGTTGGAGGATATTTCTCCAGGTTTTTGTAGCCCTGCACCTCATAGAAAAGGAGCCCTTTTCAACAGGATGTGCATTTGGCAACACATATCTGTATTTGGAGTGCAAGCAAATTACCTCTTGGGTCATTCTTTGTATAACCTACTTCTATTTTTTTATTGTAGTGAATCCTTTTAGTCTTGAGATATCTTTGTAACCCTGAAATACAAACACTTATATTGACAAGGCTACCATGTTGACTACCAGAAAAACAGTATGGTACCAAACCCGTATACCATTATTCCCTGTATTCATTTGCTCTCCATTTAATTCCAACTACAATATTTTGCTCATTTTGTTCTAACCTTGTTTCAAAGCAAGTAAACAATAAATATAGTGTTTATTTTTCCGACTATTCAAATGAGCATCCACGCAACCAAGCCAGCGAATTATGTTGAGGCCAAGAGGAAAGGAAAATATTTGACTTTCTCTGAAATATATTCATGTTGGAACCATTTAGTTTGACATAGATCCCAAACAGCTATAGGAGCAGTACACGGACATCTCATTCATCATGATGTTCTCAGACAGTAATGGTAAGGAGTAATGTTGTGGTGTTGGGGATGTTTCCCCACACATTCCCACATTTAGCTTGCGTATAGCCTCCAGCAGAGACTTTAGGTTTTGTAGCCCTGCATGTTCACATTTGCGTCTCCTCAATGCCTTTAGAGTGCCGTGAAACAATAACAGCATGTATCCTGACGTCTTAGTGCTTTAGGATACTACTCAGGTATGATAACATCAGAAGAACAACAGAAAGGGATGGAAATCAGAGATTCGGGTTATTAGAAATGCTTGTAAATATAAACAAGTCAAATGAGGTTTCCCTCAAAAGTATTCTTCCTTGTATTCCAAGGGAAAGTTCTGTTGTGGTAGTAGTCAAAGTGTCCTACAGTCTGTCAGTCTGGCTGATTTTGGGCCGCAAGCAACATTCTGTCGCAAATAATTCATGTCGAACCCATACCTCTGGACGTGATTAATTCCGACCCAGGTTTAATTAATACACTCAATCAGTCAAGCTAATTGAGGACACAGTGGGAGCTTCCAACAGGTAGGCCTACTATTCCAGCGGTGAGAGAGACCGAGCGAGAGACCGAGAGAGAGACCGAGAGAGAGACCGAGAGAGAGACCGAGAGAGAGACCGAGAGAGAGAGATTTGATTGATGCAGGAACATGTTTATATACTGTACTTGCAGATCTTTCAATAAGATCCCTGAATGATTCTGTGGTAGTTGTCGAACCCAACCTGTCACATAACACAGATCACGTCTATGACAGGATGCCACCTTGGCCCTCAGTCAACCTGCCTCCTCTGAACCCCTCAGGGGGTCTCCACTAGGGAACACTGTGGCAAAGTTGCCCAGATGTTAGCCAAAACGTTGTCCCGGCGTCTGCCGACGGGCTTGAGATCAAACGGTAGACGGTTCGACACCAGCAGCGCTTTCATCCGAACACCTACAGCGTGGCGCTATGGGGGGGCAGGCTGTGCAATGCAGGGAAGCGGGCCCCACTCCATTATGGAGTCGGAGTACTACAGTCCCGACTATCCATGGTGTGACAGCGGTCCAGAGAGCACAGTTGGTCAGTGTGTGATGACGTCCTCTGTAACCGTGACTCTGTGTTACACTCCTCCTCAATGCCCTACGGAAGTATATGGCCAATTTAGTATGGGGTTGTTTTGGTACCTCTTTATCTCTGGCCCCCTGTGTCTCTAGCCACCTAAATAACTCTCAACTCTCTCATTCCCTCCCTCCCTCTATTTCTCTTCCCTCTCCCCTCTCTCTCTCTCTCTCTCTCTCTCTCTCTCTCTCTCTCTCTCTCTCTCTCTCTCTCTCTCTCTCTCTCTCTCTCTACCTCTCTACTCTCTCTCTCTCTCTCTCTCTCTCTCTACCTCTCTATCTCTCTCTCTACTCTCTCTCTCTCTCTCTCTCTCTATCTCTCTCTCTCTCTCTCTCTCTCTACCTCTCTATCTCTCTCTCTCTACCTCTCTATCTCTCTCTACCTCTCTATCTCTCTCTCTCTCTACCTCTCTCTCTCTCTCCTCTCTCCTCTCTCTCTACCTCTCTCTCTCTCTACCTCTCTATCTCTACCTCTCTCTCTCTACCTCTCTCTCTCTACCTCTCTCTCTCTACCTCTCTATCCCTCTCTCTCTCTCTACCTCTCTCTCTACCTCTCTCTCTCTACCTCTCCCTCCCTCCCCCTCCTCTGTCTTCCTCCTTCTGTGCTATGCTGGTAGTTTTGACATGGTGCGACAGTAGACATGACAGTGTTTTGGCTGAGCGAGCGTTCTGCTCAACAGTGAGAAATGGCCCATCAGAGGCCCTCTGGTGTCCCCCAGCACTGCTCTGTCACTCCTCCTCACCATTTTTCACCGACGTTGTCACCCTCCTCTTTTCTCTCTTTCTTGCTTTCTCTCTCTTTTCTTCCTCTCTCTCTCTTTATCGTTCTCTCCCTCTTTCCCTACCCACTCCCACCATCTCCTCGGGGGGCCCGGAGTGGCTCGGCCACGCAGTAAAAAAACAGAAAAGCGCTACTGACACACGACGGGCCATCTCACGGGAGAGAGCTCTCCAAAGCATGTCGCCACATTCATCTGACCAGCGGAACGAAGGAAAAAAAGAAAGTCCCCACCTTTTTTCTTCTTCCAACGCCTCTCAAGTGAAACTTCTTTGACACCCTCTTTCGGTCCGCACTGTTAGAACGGGCTATCTAAAACCAACAACCAATAAAATAAGGAAAAAGAGAAAGGCTTTTGTTGAAGTGCCTCTTCTCTCAGCGGTGCTCTGAGCCAGCCCCTCTTGGTGGTGGTGGTGTTCATGGCTTGGTGGAGCCATGGTGGTGGTTCTCAGGGCGCGGCTCAAACAGCCGGCCAGACCCCTTTAATGTCAGCAGCGTCAGGCTCATAAGCACTAATTGGAAAGTTTGATTAGTCGAGCCACATGGAACGGCAGACCCTGCTGAGTCCAGTACAGAGAGAGGGAAGGAGGGGGGGGGGGGGTTAGAGGAATGGCAGGCCCTGCTGGGTCCAGTACATAGAGGGAGAGTTAAAGAGAGGGAAAGAAAGAGAGGGAAAGAGAGAGATGGGGGGAGAGAGAGAGAGAGAGAGAGGTAGAGAGGGCAGGAGGAGAAAGAGGGGAATGGCAGGCCACTTCGGAGGGAGGGAGCGAGGGAGGGAAATGGCAGGCCCTGCTCGGTCCACTACACAGAGAGAGAGCAAGCGAGGAAAGAGCGAGACTGAGAGAGGGAGGTGGAGTCAGTGGCGGGAGAAAGACAGGAATGGCAGGGCCTGCTGAGTCCACGACAGAGAGGGGGGGGTAGTTTGAAGTACCCCCACTAATCCATCGTTCTCGCCATTTTTCTCCTCTTCTCCTGTTCTCTCCTCCTCTGCCCAACATGAGGCTGGATCTCCAGGCTAATCAACATCATGGCAATTTTTATTGAAATATAGTTTTTTTTCCCCTCATTCAGGCATTTCATATATTATTATTTTTTGCCTCCAATTTTTTTTTAATGATGAGTGTTTTGTCAATTACCGACATATGTGTCAGCTGAATAACGACAGCTGTGGTAGCTGTGTCGGTAGGTTTAGTATAGCGCATGTTCATGCACAGTATGAAGTTAATCTTGTGTGGATCGGTCCAGTATATCATTCCTCACGTATTTGAGACACGAGGAGCTGCTTCTCTTGAAGGAATATGTGACTGTATATAAAGCATTGTTATATATGGGGCCATGTGTCTCTCCACTGTCCAGTCAGCCAGCCAGTCAGGCCGGCCCAGTCAGAGTTCACCCTCTGAGAGACTAAGCCTGTGAGGTATGCCACCGGAGCGTAGCGTGAAACCCAGGCTAGGTTAATCCCCGTTAGCCACACAGCCTAGCGCACTCCGTGGCAGTTAGTCAAACAGAGGTGCTAGCTAAGGTCTATAGTATGGAAATATTATTGTAAATAGAGTACCTCACAAATATTGTCACTACTCTATCTCCATACCATAGGCAAGAAGAAGGACCGGGTGGGTGAGGAGATGGTGGGACCCGTGTGGAATGGATCAGTGTTTAGTGATATTGTCAGGGCCGGCCCCGCCCATTAGGCAGGATTAGGCGGCCGCGTAGAGCGGCAGATGGACAGATTGACAGATGGACACACAACACCTCCACATAATTCTGCCCCAAAACAATGGAAACTTCTCTCACGCCGTGGCATAATGTGATATTAAGGTAAACGCTGATGCCGCCCCATGATAGAGCAGTGGCTGCTTTGCCAAAGGCTGCACTCCACCAAAGCTCCGTCAAATGTTGTAGCCTATACCCAGGATCATCAACTAGATTCAGCCGCGGACCAATTTTGTTCTGGAGTGGATGGTCGGGCAGCCGCAACATAATTACATATCATTTGTAGACTGCAAATTGACCGCAAGAAACCCAAACAGATCTGTTTGACAAAAACAATATCTTCAAACCTTGCTTACGTTTGTATACGATTACATCTTATGTGTGGGAATACTTGGGAACAGGTATCTTCGATTAAAATCACTTGAAGCTGACTTCCTGGTGTTTTTACAATCTTTTATGTCCAAGAATGAACAAAAAAACAAACTTTTTTATTTTATTTTTTATTTGGGGACCAAATATAACCAGTCGGGCATCTAGTTGGGGAACGCTGGCCTATAAGGTAGAAAGAGTAAAGCCTCTGTGGCCTTTTCTGTAGACTACAGAGCGACCAAATGTATGAAATGTCATGAGACAGACACCTTTTACACCATGTGTGTTTCTGATCAAATAGCCTAAATGGCGCCCGATCAAATAAAAATGAGAGATTCAAGGTGAATATGAATTTAACATGTTAACCAACACACCTTATCCTAAAAACAGTACAGGTTCTTGTCAAATGGACAATATCCTATGGAATTAAATTAGGCTACTCACAAATCCTGTCCCGGAGTTTCACTCTGTTGGTTAAATTGTCATGATTAATTGTTTTATTTGTAGGCCTACTCGTCTCTTTCTGACCTGATTATTGCGGAAAAGAAAATAGGCTACAAACTGCATTTTCCCAAAATAATGCAACACCTAGTAAACGTGGGTAGCTGACACAGGCAATGCATGCGTTTCACGTTTGTGGAAGCTATCGATCCTAACCATTTCTACCGATCTGCGTGCCAGTTATGATTTTCATATTTGCATGTTCGTGGACGAGTTTCATTTCAATAATTACATTTTCGTTTTTCAAAATCATTGTCACATGGTTACAGAAATGACTGAGAAGCTCAGTTTAATATTAGCGGTGGTCAGAAATCAGTCAATCCCCAAATGGACACTTTCCTACATATGCGCGCAGCATTCCACTTCATGCGTGCACTCCGTCAACATTAACAGGATCGAGAAAGAACCCAGACAAATGCTTATTGCTCACATGGAGTGCTCCAAACATAAAACGATGAGAAAAAATGGACAAAACTCGTAAATGTTGGTATGATATACACCAAAACTTGTTTCTCGAAAGTGTAGTTGGTTGTGAACTCCGCAAACATCGTTTCTACTCCGAGAATGAGAACCGTAAATGACTGTAATTATCACATGCATTAACAGAAATGAATGTAACCAACTAATGGGGATTTACGGTAAATGTACTTCTGGAGTTGATCAAAATAAATAAATAAAGGGTAAACAATTTGCATAATTAAACAATGAATGCCTAAGAATTGGTGGGAGACAGCAGAGCACATTCTGGAGAGCTGAGTGCATTCTGGAGGGTGCCTATATCCTTGCCACCTACCCCTTCCCCTTCTTGTCTCAACATTTCAAATTATACTCTAGACACGTCATCTTCACTCATATTGTAGATGCTTTTCACTGACAGCCGCAACTCCATAATCAGCATGGCCTATTGCCAATTGCGATGCCCAACTTGCAGAATTCCCAACTAGGCATAGCCCTACTCGCTTGTAATTTGAACAAATCCACAACAAGAAATACATAAGAAGCGAAGTCATGCTCTCTGAATGATTTCATTTATTTCTGTAAAGTAATTATATAATTTCGGGAAATGTATTTCAATATACTTTAGGATGTGCTGCCTGTGGTAGCTGATATTCAGCACATGAATAGGCTTAATGCTTTGTCTGGTATCAGGACCATAAAGCCAAAGCAACTGCCTGTTATACAAACAGTAACATGGATAGGCATTTATTAAAGTGCACTGTGGGCCGACACTATGTTGCCTAGGCTACTCTTCTACTTTGCTGGGATAGGAGGAGGGTTGCATTTAAAAAAATGTATATCTCTTCTCGGGCAGCATATCACCCAGGACCTGGCCGGGATATTGTACAATGATTTCATTTGTTTGTTTTTTAGGATTCATTATTTGTCACATTCAAGGGAGGGAGAATGTGCACCATAGTTTCAGACCATTTCTTTAAGGGATTCACTTTCAACTGATGAGAATTCACACTTGTTGAAAGCAATTCACACATGGTGAAATAATAGGAGTTCGTAATTCAATTTAGTTGAGATGGAATTGACCTGAATCCTGACATGTGGTGCAAAACGATGAAACAGCGTTGGTTTGGTGTTGTTGCGGAAACTCATACACTCACGCTACCCACACACTGTATACACACACCGAAACCCAAGATGAGCCTACGTGACCAAATGAGATGGACCCAGTCACCTCCTCTCTCTCTCTCTCTCTCTGTCTCTTTCCCAATCCTCTCCCCCTCTTCCTCTCCCTCCTTAACACCCTTCTCATCCTCCTCCCAGCCCTACTACCCCATCTGCCCTCCTTCCCAAACATCCACCTCTTTCCTCACCCTCCTTGAGCCTACCGCTCCTCTTCCTCCCAACCAAATGGTCTCACCATCCCTCCACTCCCTCCCCTCCCCTCCACACCCCAACACACACACCTACAAGGCCTGAGGGTAGGGATTCTGTAATGTGTAGTAGGAGTCAGCATCAGAACACCTTCCTCTCCTTCTCCTCCTACCTAACTCCCCCACCTCCACCTCCTCCCCGAGGCTTACCGGCTATCATCCCCACTAGCCAGGGGGCCAACGACCAGGCAGGTCTCCGTACCTCACAGCCAATAGGAACCCCTACGTTGTGACTTCACAGAGCTTCTGTTGATCTACTGCACAGCAACGGAGTCAACCAACGGAAATGCTTCAACGTTGACCCACTTTTTAACCAATGCCTCTTGTACAACAAAAAAAGACTAAAGCCAATTATCCACTTTTTAAAAAAATAATTCAACCCACTACATGTGTACTCTGTGTCTGGGGGAATTAACGAATAGGACCAGTGTACTTTCTAGTTCACCCATTGCCTCACCTCAATTACCCAGCAGCCACAAGTAAAAATAAAAAAGTCTTTAGCCACTTTCTCCACTTGCATATGCTAATTTGTGGCCCATGCGCCACCCTTTCAGGTGGATTCTCTTTCAGGTGGATTTAGTATGGCCACATGTTCTATTAATAAAGCAAGCTAGTTCATAGGCTAGATAAGCTACTGTATATTTTCCATTAGCACACACAAGGATGTCATGTTCATAGAAATAAAATTACCCAAACGTTCAAAGCCCCTCAGACCATTGGAATTTGACTTCACGTCATGGCCTGTCAATGCTAGTCAATATATTTCTACGGCCATGTGTTAACAATGATTGGCTGTTATGTCAGCTAAGTGATGATTGGCTGTTATTCATCAAATAGTGGGTCATCGAAGTGATTATTGGCTGTTATTCAGGAAGCAGTGGGTCAACTAAGTGAGGATTGGCTGTTATTCAGAAAGTGGTGGATCAGGTAATACTGTATCTTCCCAGACTCCTTCACTGTAGAACGCTAATGGTTAGCCTCACTCATCTCCAGGCATAGGTCTTAAGATTACACACACACTGAATCAACTCTCGTCTCCACCTTAGGGCTGCCTCAGAGCAAGACATTGACTGAGTCACCACTCTGAGGCGATGCCTAAGTAGTTATAATTACCTATCATTGTAATTAGGTAATCATTTGATCTTAACATTCCTAAACATATTGATTTTAGTCATAGATTGTTAATTGTTTCTGGATCTATACACTGCTTGCATGGAATGAATAGCACTGAGGTGATTCTTAAATGCACATGACTTAGTACAGTTATTAGTAAATCATTGAATTTCAGTGTTCATAACCAAATTGATTGTCATCATTGATTAATATATATTTTTTCTGGATCTATGGAATGTTCTGTATGTGTGTAGTTTCTGTAAAACCACATACAGGTAACAACAGCCAGTTGTGGTGGTAGAGAATCACCAAGGAAATGCAAATGTGTATCCTATCCTTCTCTTACTGCTGTATTCTCGGAGCTGACGTCGGTGCCAACCAGCCATGGAAGATGCCTTCCTTTCTAGCATGAGCTTGTATCTATGGCAACCGCTTCATCATCTCATAATGTGAGAGGCTCAGCTGCCGAAGTTAAATGGACTTTTTTACACCCTGGAAAGAAAAAAAACCTAATGACTCGGGTCATATAATTGTTTAGAAGTGGCGGTAGGGACCATTGAGAGGGGCCGCAACCTCAAACCTCTCCAATCTCAAATGCAGAGAAAGATGAGAGAGGAAGGGGGGATAGAGGGACAGGGGATAGAGGAAGAGGGCACTGAAAGGGGTTTCAATGGCTTTGAAATGACTAAATGACAGGCACTCTTACAGTTTTAGCAGCTCAAGCCTCTCTGCAAGCACTGCAGCCCTGCCTCCCCTTTTATCCTCCCTCAGGTTGGAGTAGTATAGCTGCAGGCTGGTGCTAATAGTGGCACTGAGGCCCCGCAGGAGATTGCCCGTTACCAAGACACCCATCCTTTTCCATCGATCTCAAAATCACTGGCTTTCTATCTGCCATCAGGCTGGGTCACTGATATCAACGGTGAAGTCTCCCTTTTCCACCAAATAGAAATTCAGGGGTGAAAGTATCTGTCCGTTGGAGTGTATTGGTGTTGGGGTAGCTTTTTGTCTCCAAAATAAATAAAAAATGTTTCAACTGTCATGTTTCTTTACAATTTCCTATCTAAATAGAACAATTAATTTGTTCATAAACTAAATATGGACTATACAATTGTATTTGTGGTCATTTGTGTTGGATGGAATGAGATTGTTGAATGTTGTGAATAGTGTGTAATGTTTATACTTAAACCTGAAGAAATACAACTCCGTATTTAGACTAAACATGAATCTTAAACACACACAATCTAAATTCAATTATAAACACGCAATCACGGCCTTCTCCACAGGCCCCAATCTACGCTAGCAAAACGTAAGGATTGTTCTAGAAATGATTCAGTCATTACTGAAGCCCAGGTACTTGGCTGGAGTCCTTCTGATGCCTGTTCAGATAATATATTAGCTGAAAAGATCTCCTGCCTGCATCCTAACTGCCAGTGTCATCTTTGTCCTCCACCATTTGGTCCAACAAATTATCCCAATTCGGGAGGCACCCCTGGAGCGACACGTTGAAAGCATGGCGTGACTCTCCCTGTGGGGGGTTTTTCTCCCTTCTTTCTCCCCCCGCACTAGGCCGCCTAACTCCCCAGTCAGAAGAGAGAGACAAAATGACAAAAACACACTCTCTCCACCATTTACCTTAAAGTGGCGATCCTAAATCTCTCCTTCCTCCATCTCTTCTCCCTCTCTTGCGTGCCTCTCCGTTGACCCCCCCCCCTGCTAAGCAAAGACAACATCTACAGTCATAAACGAACCTGAAACAACAGGGTCAGCGCTAAGTGAGTCGCTGAACGTCATGTTCTCTCTATGGTGCTTCTCCCAGTACATGAGTGATCTGTATGGGCCAAGTTGTTTGTTGCCTTCATTGTGTTGCATAGGAATGCATTCTGTTCACATATACCTTGTCTAGGTACCCTCTTCGTCTTTTGTTTGTTCTGCTCTGAAACCTGTTCATCTACATGATTTCACGATACTCACTAATTAAACCCTTACAGAACTAATTTCATGTTGTAATAGGTACTTTTCTTCATCATATGGTAAGAACACGTGCATTCTGGTACCCTGGCAGCGCAGATTAGCTCGTAGCGTAGGTCCATAAGCAATACTTATTTCATCCGGCTTTCTCAGCATTTTCCTTTTCCTTTTCAACATTTTGTGTCACCCTCATACAGTTTGGCTGCTGTGCTGACATCAAAGTCTCTCTCCAACTATCTCTCATTATTTGGTTGGATTACAGTTTTTCCCTGAGCAGTGTGAGCTTTGGACAACACCTAAAGAGGCTCAGTGGTGATGTCTGCTCCTTTCCTCTCCTCGGCTGGCGTCAAGTCCTTTATGGGCCGGTGATGAAGACTAATGTTTGGAAACCAAGAAATCTTAGCATCAGTGATACCCAGCCTGGGCAATGGTTGGTTTTGTGGAGAGGCTGCGAGCGAGGACAGTGTAATAGCTTGTTAATTTGAAAGTTTAACAGTGTGACAGGGATGCCACAGGCGTTATCACATGTAGTGTTTTGTTTGCTCATCCTCTCCCTCTCTCTTCTGTCCTCTCCCAAGCACCATATCAAACGAGAGCCATTTGCAGTGGGCCCGGTAACAAGCATCTCCAACCTCCCCTCCCAAAACACAAAGATGGCCGCCGCTATTCACACACACGGTGCCTCCTTCTCCTTCTCATGGCCTTTGAAGTTGTTATCTTGTTAACATTTTTAAGACCCTCAGGGGCCGAGGAAGCGAGGGGGAGAGAGCGACGGAGACCCCAGGAGACGGGGCCGTTCTATTAGCACACCAGCAGCCCTCCAAAGATTAGCACAGTTGCAAAGCAGGAAATTAGCCCACTACCTGCTAGGTTAATCAAATAACACCCGCCGACTACGCCAAGGCCTCGACAGCAATGGCTGGCTGCAATACCTGATGACCGTTTCATGTCCAGTTTGAAAAATAGTTGGAAATAGCACTGGAACAGAGCTGATATGACTAATCTAATATGTAGTTGAGCTGAGGGCCAATGGCTTTCTGATTTTTCAAGGCTACCTCAGCAGGTGTAAGGCTTTGAACAGGAGCTGCATGAGAGCAAAGTAATAAACAGTCTGGTACAGCATGCTTTTTAAATATATAATGGGCTCAATAGTTAAGCTAAATTTGATCTAATTATTGTCAATGTATTTCACAGTATTATCCCAGGAAAATAGTCAGTAAAAGGCTATGTCAAAATGCGGCAGAATTGTACAAAATAAACTATTCACCTATTTATTTACCAATTTCCTAACTCTTCTTGCCAGATGATAAGTGATTGTGCATAATGGCTGTTTCACAGTATTCACTGAGGTCAAATAGACCTGATAAACTAATTTGGTCTGGCTAAGATAGTGCTGTGTAGGGACTGGGTTGGACTGACTGCCTCGCACACAGTAAAACCCTTCAGAGGTGACAAAGTAAACAGAGTGGCAGAGCCCAAGCAATTGACCCCAGAGAAAGGCCTGACAGGTGTAGAAATACAATATCCCCCCCCACACACACACACGCACGCACGCACACACACACACACACACACACACAGAAAGAGAGAAGGAGACAGAGGACAAAAGAGTGGCGACAAAGACCGGTGTGCCAACTCCTCACTCTGAGCCCAAGTAGAAAGAAAGGGGGGCAGCTATGACAAAGAGCAGGAACCAAGCAATGTTGACCCTCTAAAGGAGCGCAGGGGGGCGATGGGGGCGACAGGAAGTAATAGAGAAACATCCCAGGGCTCAAGCTGACGGGTTTCGATTGTGTTTCAGATTATTTTAGTGTCCAATAGAAATTAATGGTAAATAATGTATTGTGTCGTTTTGGTGCCACTTTCATTGTAAATCACTTCTACATGAATGTGGATGCTACAATGATTACGGATGATCCTGAATGTATCGTGAATTATGACAGGGGAGGAAGCTGCAGATGCACAAATACAATACCTGCCCCTAAAATGCTAACCTTCACTGTTATTGTAATGGTGAGAGGTTAGCATGTCTTGGGGGTATGATATAAAATGCTAACCTTCACTGTTATTGTAATGGTGAGAGGTTAGCATGTCTTGAAGAGCCTCGCATTCAAATCCCTGATGCAGGTTGTAACTGTATAGTGAACATACAGTACACTTAAGGGCATGGACTGTGAGTGTGCACCAAGAAGATATAGATGTAATTACTGTACTCTATATAGTATAGGCCTATGAGGTGGTAATGGTCTGAGTCATAGCAAGAAGGAATGCAAAGGGACTGGTTCAGGACTCTCACTAGGTTCAGCCAAGAAAGAATACACATGGACTGGTTCAGGACTCTCACTAGGTTCAGTCAAGAAGGAACACACAGGGACTGGTTCAGGACTCTCACTAGGTTCAGTCAAGAAGGAGCACACAGGGACTGGTTCAGGACTCTCACTAGGTTCAGTCAAGAAGGAGCACACATGGACTGGTTCAGGATTCTCACTAGGTTCAGTCAAGAAGGCACACACAGGGACTGGTTCAGGACTCTCACTAGGTTCAGCCAAGAAGGAGTACACATGAACTGGTTCAGGACTCTCACTAGGTTCAGTCAAGAAGGCACACACAGGGACTGGTTCAGGACTCTCACTAGGTTCAGTCAAGAAGGAACACACATGGACTGGTTCAGGACTCTCACTAGGTTCAGTCAAGAAGGCACACACAGGGACTGGTTCAGGACTCTCACTAGGTTCAGTCAAGAAGGAACACACATGGACTGGTTCAGGACTCTCACTAGGTTCAGTCAAGAAGGAGCACACATGGACTGGTTCAGGACTCTCACTAGGTTCAGTCAAGAAGGAGCACACAGGGACTGGTTCAGTACTCTCCCTAGGTTCAGTCAAGAAGGAACACACAGGGACTGGTTCAGGACTCACTAGGTTCAGTCAAGAAGGAGCACACAGGGACTGGTTCAGGACTCACTAGGTTCAGTCAAGAAGGAGCACACAGGGACTGGTTCAGGACTCTCACTAGGTTCAGTCAAGAAGGAACACACATGGACTGGTTCAGTACTCTCACTAGGTTCAGTCAAGAAGGAGCACACAGGGACTGGTTCAGGACTCTCACTAGGTTCAGTCAAGAAGGAGCACACATGGACTGGTTCAGGACTCTCACTTGGTTCAGTCAAGAAGGAACACACTGGGACTGGTTCAGGACTCTCTAGGTTCAGTCAACAAGGGTATAGGGAGGTAGGATGCAGCTTACTCATAGTGGAACACAGCAGGGGAGATTATGGACCAGGGTATATGGTGGTCAGGAGTAACATGGCACTGGGTTAAAAACTTTAAATAAGAGCCTAACATTTAATCACTGAAGCACGTTGTTACTGTATAGTAATACAATATGGCACGAGGGAGTGTGGTATATGGCCAATATACTACGGCTAAGGGCTGTTCTTGGATACAGCAAAGCCCAGAGGTGCATTATTGCTATTGTAAACTGGTTACAAACATAATTAGAACAGTAAAAATAAATGTTATACGGTTTCATATGCCATGGCTTTTAGCCAATCAGCATTCAGGGCTCGAACCACCCAGTTTATAATAAACAATATACAGTGTGTTAGCATATGTCACTGTACTGTCTGTATGTTATGTTTGGATTTACACCAAGAGGAAATATTTTAATACAGTATTGTATTATACACTGAGTGTATAAAACATTAGGAACACCTTCCAAATATTGAGTTGCACCCCCTTTTGCCCTCAGAACAGCCTAATTTCATCGGGCATAGACTCATGGTAAGCTGTCAAGTGTTCCAGGGATGCTGGTCCATGTTGACTCCAATGCTTCTCACAGTTGGTTGGATGTTTTTTTGATGGTGGACAGTTCGTGTCGTGGAGGGGATGTATCCAGGTGATTCCATGTCGTGGAGGGGATGTATCCAGGTGATTCCATGTTGTGGAGGGGATGTATCCAGGTGATTCCATGTTGTGGAGGGTGTATCAAGGTGATTCCATGTTGTGGAGGGATGTACAGGTGATTCCATGTTGTGGAGGGGATGTATCAGGTGATTCCATGTTGTGGAGGGATGTATCCAGGTGATTCCATGTTGTGGAGGGATGTATCCAGGTGATTCCATGTTGTGGAGGGGATGTATCCAGGTGATTCCATGTTGTGGAGGGATGTATCCAGGTGATTCCATGTTGTGGAGGGATGTATAGGTGATTCCATGTTGTGGAGGGATGTTACAGGTGATTCCATGTTGTGGAGGATGTAAGGTATTCCATGTTGTGGAGGGATGTATCAGGTGATTCCATGTTGTGGAGGGATGTATACAGGTGATTCCATGTTGTGGAGGGATGTAAGGTGATTCCATGTTGTGGAGGGGATGTATCCAGGTGATTCCATGTTGTGGAGGGATGTATCCAGGTGATTCCATGTTGTGGAGGGGATGTATCCAGGTGATTCCATGTTGTGGAGGGATGTATCAGGTGATTCCATGTTGTGGAGGATGTATCCAGGTGATTCCATGTTGTGGAGGATGTATCAAGTGATTCCATGTTGTGGAGGATGTATCCAGGTGATTCCATGTTGTGGAGGGATGTATCCAGGTGATTGTTGTGGAGGGATGTATCCAGTTGTGGAGGGATGTATCCAGGTGATTCCATGTTGTGGAGGGATGTATCCAGGTGATTCCATGTTGTGGAGGGGATGTATCCAGGTGATTCCATGTTGTGGAGGGGATGTATCCAGGTGATTCCATGTTGTGGAGGGGATGTATCCAGGTGATTCCATGTTGTGGAAGGGATGTATCCAGTTGATTCCATGTTGTGGAGGGATGTATCCAGGTGATTCCATGTTGTGGAGGGGATGTATCCAGGTGATTCCATGTTGTGGAGGATGTATCCAGGTGATTCCATGTTGTGGAGGGGATGTATCCAGGTGATTCCATGTTGTGGAGGGGATGTATCCAGGTGATTCCATGTTGTGGAGGGATGTATCCAGGTGATTCCATGTTGTGGAGGGGATGTATCCAGGTGATTCCATGTCGTGGAGGATGTATCCAGGTGATTCCATGTTGTGGAGGGGATGTATCCAGGTGATTCCATGTTGTGGAGGGGATGTATCCAGGTGATTCCATGTTGTGGAGGGGATGTATCCAGGTGATTCCATGTTGTGGAGGGGATGTATCCAGGTGATTCCATGTTGTGGAGGGGATGTATCCAGGTGATTCCATGTTGTGGAGGGGATGTATCCAGGTGATTCCATGTTGTGGAGGGGATGTATCCAGTTGATTCCATGTTGTGGAGGGGATGTATCCAGGTGATTCCATGTTGTGGAGGGGATGTATCCAGGTGATTCCATGTTGTGGAGGGGATGTATCCAGGTGATTCCATGTTGTGGAGGGGATGTATCCAGGTGATTCCATGTTGTGGAGGGGATGTATCCAGGTGATTCCATGTTGTGGAGGGGATGTATCCAGGTGATTCCATGTTGTGGAGGGGATGTATCCAGGTGATTCCATGTCGTGGAGGGTGATGTATGTATCCAGGTGATTCCATGTTGTGGAGGGGATGTATCCAGGTGATTCCATGTTGTGGAGGGGATGTATCCAGTTGATTCCATGTTGTGGAGGGGATGTATCCAGGTGATTCCATGTTGTGGAGGGGATGTATCCAGGTGATTCCATGTCGTGGAGGGGATGTATCCAGGTGATTCCATGTCGTGGAGGGGATGTATCCAGGTGATTCCATGTCGTGGAGGGGATGTATCCAGGTGATTCCATGTTGTGGAGGGGATGTATCCAGGTGATTCCATGTTGTGGAGGGGATGTATCCAGGTGATTCCATGTTGTGGAGGGGATGTATCCAGGTGATTCCATGTTGTGGAGGGGATGTATCCAGGTGATTCCATGTTGTGGAGGGGATGTATCCAGGTGATTCCATGTCGTGGAGGGGATGTATCCAGGTGATTCCATGTCGTGGAGGGGATGTATCCAGGTGATTCCATGTCGTGGAGGGGATGTATCCAGGTGATTCCATGTTGTGGAGGGGATGTATCCAGGTGATTCCATGTTGTGGAGGGGATGTATCCAGGTGATTCCATGTTGTGGAGGGGATGTATCCAGGTGATTCCATGTTGTGGAGGGGATGTATCCAGGTGATTCCATGTCGTGGAGGGGATGTATGATTCCAGGTGATGTATCCAGGTGATTCCATGTCGTGGAGGGGATGTATCCAGGTGATTCCATGTCGTGGAGGGGATGTATGGTGATTCCATGTTGTGGAGGGGATTATCCCATGTTGTGGAGGGATGTATCCAGGTGATTCCATGTTGTGGAGGGGATGTATCCAGGTGATTCCATGTTGTGGAGGGGATGTATCCAGGTGATTCCATGTCGTGGAGGGGATGTATCCAGGTGATTCCATGTTGTGGAGGGGATGTATCCAGGTGATTCCATGTTGTGGAGGGGATGTATCCAGGTGATTCCATGTCGTGGAGGGGATGTATCCAGGTGATTCCATGTCGTGGAGGGGATGTATCCAGGTGATTCCATGTTGTGGAGGGGATGTATCCAGGTGATTCCATGTCGTGGAGGATGTATCCAGGTGATTCCATGTCGTGGAGGGGATGTATCCAGGTGATTCCATGTTGTGGAGGGGATGTATCCTGGTGATTCCATGTCGTGGAGGGGATGTATCCAGGTGATTCCATGTCGTGGAGGGGATGTATCCAGGTGATTCCATGTTGTGGAGGGGATGTATCCAGGTGATTCCATGTTGTGGAGGGATGTATCCAGGTGATTCCATGTTGTGGAGGGGATGTATCCAGGTGATTCCATGTTCCATGTGGAGGGGATGTATCCAGGTGATTCCATGTTGTGGAGGGGATGTATCCAGGTGATTCCATGTCGTGGAGGGGATGTATCCAGGTGATTCCATGTTGTGGAGGGGATGTATCCAGGTGATTCCATGTTGTGGAGGGGATGTATCCAGGTGATTCCATGTCGTGGAGGG
>NC_068449.1:48983400-49068400 GCF_023373465.1 Oncorhynchus keta | reverse complement strand
TATATGCCCTTTGTTGCATTTTTTGTTTTTTTGTGAGACTGAAAAAAAATGCCCAGAACGTAAAACAACCGGTTCCCATGCTTTTAAAATGACGGTTCTGTACAGTATAGATCACTTTCCTTCCTGGTTCTGATCCTGTGACCTGTTCCAACCCCCGGTGACAAGGGGACACAAACTATCGTGTCAGAGGGAGAGATATGATCGAAATGGATTGTGACAGCACTTTATTGGCAGAAAAAGGGAGTGCCAGCTAGCATGCTCATCCAGCCCCAGGAGAGGTGACTCAGTCGAACTCCTCATCTACCCATGCCCCTTTGGACACGTGTGTGTGCGGGTGTGCATACGTTTCCATTTCGGATGATGTTTTCAGCTACACTTTCCAATCAGTGGGTAGGGACAGGTCACAGTTCAAGTATAGTGAATCAGACATACTGGTTGAGTTATCCATACAGACGTGTCCACAGTTACATCAATATTTTACGGCAGATAGCTTAGCGGTTAGAGCACTGGGCAAGTAATCAAAAGTTCGCTGGTTCGAATACCTGAGCTGACAAGGTGAAAAATCTGTCGATGTGCCCTTGAGCAAGGTACTCCAGGGACTCTGTGGCAATATGACTGACCCTGTAAAACAATACACTTCACCTATCTGGTGTATGTGACAATAATTGTATTTGTATTTATAGATTTTTCTTTAACTGTTCAAGCTTTTACAAATATTATATACCGGGAATATGAATGTATCTGTTTCTAGTGACCTTTACTCTAAAATGAAGGCATAACACAGCTGTAGGATCTTCATTTGCTCAGCCTGACAACTTTCATTTTAAAATTGTAGTTTATTTGAGGTTTAAAAATGCTTCTGAAGTTAGTTTGTCATTTACACTTTAAAAAAATGTATCAACAAAAATGTCCATTAATTATAATCTGCATAATAACTGACATTTCCAGTTGCTGCAGGAGTATTTTCCTGCTGTAGCAAACTGGCTCAAATAGAAGATCCTACATCTGTAGTTGTAGTAGCTCTTGCAGGACTAAATTAAAGGTTTGTATCGCATGAAAGCTACTGCAGCATAATAGCAAAAACATATACAGTATCACGTTAACACGGTATAGTATCCATAAACTACATATGTACATTAGACTATACCAGCGGGGGCTGTTGAGGGGAGGACGGCTCATAATAATGGCTGGAAGGGAGTAAATGGAACGGTTTCAAACACATGAAAACCATGTTTGAAACCATTCCATTTATTCCATTCTGGACATTATTATGAGCCGTCCTCCCCTCAACAGCCTCCACTGGTATAGTCTAATGTACATATGTAGTTTATGTATGTTTAGGGGAGCTACGGTGACGAGATAATTAACCCAATGATGAAGACATGAATGAGGACCAGATGCCTGCTGTCTGCACACACACACACACACACACACAATTAAACACACACATACCCAATCACCTGCTCGCCCTCTTCCTCTATATCTGTCCTTCTTGTTTTTCCTCCTCACCACTCCTTCCTCCTCCTCCCTGCCAATGCACAGTTTGCTAACCAGATACCATCCTAACTGTAGAAGGGATATGATTACAGCCTGATAGTTATGTCCATTCAAGTTGGCCTGCTTGGAAATGAACAATGTGTCTATCTTCATTGTGGAGAAGTGACCTGATATGATGAAAATAGACAGCCACAGCTTTGAATGTGCTTGTGACTGACAAACGTAGACTAAATGACTAAAGACTGATATTAAATCACATTATTTGGTGTTAAGTAAGAATTGCTATTGGGGGAATTGGTACACACTCCGAGCTTCACACAAGTGCCAAAAAAAGCTGGGAAATAAAAGGGGGTCAAAGGAGCAAGAAAGGAGGGTTGAGAGCACCTCTCGACTGAAGATGGTGCTGGAAAGCCTTCGTGAAAAGGAACCTCGCCCGTTCTCAAGAAAGAGGAGACTTTTCCACGTCTTTGTCCTTAATTGGTGACGTTATTTATTCATTGTAATTGAAAAAATGTATTCGGCTTGGAGAACTATAACTACTGATCAGACTTAACCCATGTGACGGCATAAATACCCCTCCCGTTAACAGTTCACATATCATACAAAATATTATATTACACATGCATCTTTGATGTATCTATTTTTTGAAGTCTCCTCGTCTTTACACGATATGAAAGATACTTTTACAGCAGGAGCATAACCAAGTATTAGCCCAGCCCAGAGACCAACGTCTCCTGCCACTCCTCTCTCCTTTTCAAGGAACACACATGAAATAGTGTTCAGAACCACTGGGAACCTGCTCATTTTAAAGAAGGAACAAAGTCGTCCATTGTCGTGGGAGACCATCATTCTGACGCAATTATCTCAACTCCCCGCTGCTCCTGTTCTTTGTGGTAGTCGATCAACAAGCCCAATGAGTCTTCTCTCATCTGAGAAATATATTCATTATCTATACGGCAATATGAATACACATGCCCTGGCTCCTACCTCCTGCCATCCACTCTACGGGTACGACTGGTTCTCTCTGTTAGTCGTGTTCATATTCTCTATTGGTAATTATCTCCACCCTCTTGAAGGTCAAGATGCTTCTTAGTGAAAGAAAGAGAGAGACGTGAGAGAAAGATAGATGATTTTATTGAATTTAGTTTTCAATAAAACTTGACCGAGAGTAATGGGCCATTGTGGGAATATGTGGAATATGTGTTCTCTGCGAGTCAACATCAATGTGTATCTGAGTACCTGGGCTTGAGCAGGTGTTAATGATGTGTTGGTATCTTAAAGGTCAAGAAGGTGCATCCTGTTCCGTGGGATTTGTTTAACTCCGGTCAAGAAGGTGCATCCCGTTCTGTGGGATTTGTTTAACTCAGGTCAAGAAGGTTCATCCTGTTCCGTGGGATTTGTTTAACTCCGGTCAAGAAGGTGCATCCTGTTCCGTGGGATTTGTTTAACTCAGGTCAAGAAGGTGCATCCTGTTCCGTGGGATTTGTTTAACTCAGGCAAATACAATTTCCGAATAAATAACAGTATACATTTGAAAGCCAACACATGATTTCCAATTGTATTTCCCCAAAGTTTCTCCATATTTTTTGAGAATTTTACATCCTCCACTCCATCCCATCCTCCACTCCACTCCGTCCCATCCTCCAACCCCGTTCCTTTTATTATTTTGTTTCAGGTTCACGGTGATGAGCTCTTGTGTGGGGATAATCGGGGGCTAAGTGCTAATTGGTCCATAGACAGCGTTACTGTACAGTTTTGACACATTATTCACACTTAACCACTCGACCTGGAACAAACGTTAAAGCAATTACTGCTAAGAGCTTTTCTACAAGGAAATGTACGAAGACTTTGGGTAAGAGTCAATGAACGGCGGACGGAAAGGATGGTGAAGCTGGTGGCCTAAATGAGTAGCCTGTTAGTTAGTTAAGGTGCGATGCTCTTTTGGAAGTTGTGCTGCTCTTTTTGAAGTGCGGTTAGCCTTTTGGCTTTTTTGGGCAGGAAGTATATGACCTGGTACATTGTAAAAAAAGAAGGTCTAACTATTCCTCATAATGTGTGGGGAAACAAACGGTTTGCTTTGAATAAAGTGTTTAGTAAATTGAAGGAGCCTGCTAATACAAAGGATGTTACATTGGCAATTTATATTTAAATAATTTCAATCATTAGTGTGGTTTACAAGTACAGATTTTCCACAGACACCACAGCAGATATTATTGTCTAATTAAAGTTAAATCGTGCAATATAAGTAAACAAGAGGGCACTGTTTAGCTGCATTTGAGTCAATCTGGGCCCTGGTGATTAATATGAACGTCTTGCTACTCATGGTGCATGAGGCCAGAGTGTCTGTGAGTGGTTAAGTGGGGACCCGAGGGAGACCAGCCTGAGTCTGAGGGGACTTGAACAAGCGGAGGTTAGAGCATGTCAACGATCAGCCATGCTTTGACTTATCTGGTTTGACTTGGTGCAGCGGGGTGACATTTGACCCCGGCATTTGACCTCGTCACATGCATTTTGACTACAATTACTAATTTAATCACACACACACACAGACACACACACACACATTGTTGCTGAGCGATGAGGAGAAACTGAAATATTTTTTTGTCCATTGTGTATTTCCGTTTGCTGAATATGTAGATAAAGCCTGGAATAAAAGAAAAGGGGATAACTGTAATTACATTCTACAAATATGTATCTCTAGACATATGGAAAAGGTCATGTATGTATATAGATTCTGTGCAGGCCAATATCTCTCAATACTGGACTGTTCTCTTTATGTCAGACCGGGTTCAAACGCCTTCTATTTCATTTATCTGTACGTGGTTTTTCATTTACTGCTCGAGGGTTATTTTTTATTGCTGGGATAACCTTATCTAATATGATGTATTGATCATTTTTTATGCTTTATGCGGTGCACAGAGTCATCAACACACTGCACACCACATAAAGGATAAAAAATTATCAATACATCATATTAGATACCGGAAGAATCACCACTGGGAATCATCACTGGGAATCATTGTAATGTTTTCCATTCACACACACACACACACACACACCAATCAGGGTCAAGCATTCTCCACGGTCCTACACACACACACCAATCAGGGTCAAGCATTCTCCACGGTCCTACACACACACACCAATCAGGGTCAAGCATTCTCCACGGTCCTACACACACACACCAATCAGGGTCAAGCATTCTCCACGGTCCTACACACACACACCAATCAGGGTCAAGCATTCTCCACGGTCCTACACACACACACCAATCAGGGTCAAGCATTCTCCACGGTCCTACACACACACACCAATCAGGGTCAAGCATTCTCCACGGTCCTACACACACACACCAATCAGGGTCAAGCATTCTCCACGGTCCTACACACACACACCAATCAGGGTCAAGCATTCTCCACGGTCCTACACACACACCAATCAGGGTCAAGCATTCTCCACGGTCCTACACACATACACCAATCAGGGTCAAGCATTCTCCACGGTCCTACACACACACACCAATCAGGGTCAAGCATTCTCCACGGTCCTACACACACACACCAATCAGGGTCAAGCATTCTCCACGGTCCTACACACACACACCAATCAGGGTCAAGCATTCTCCACGGTCCTACACACACACACCAATCAGGGTCAAGCATTCTCCACGGTCCTACACACACACACCAATCAGGGTCAAGCATTCTCCACGGTCCTACACACACACACCAATCAGGGTCAAGCATTCTCCACGGTCCTACACACACACACGCTGCAGGTGATTGTTTGCATATCGGGTCGGGGATTTGCATTTCATATCCATTAATTTACCTCGTTCAGGTTGGACATGGCTGACGCCCCACTTAAATCAATAGGGATGAGCAGATCCCCGAGGCTAAAGGGTTGTGTAAACTGGCTATCCAAAGGTCAAAATCCATCTGTAATTATAATGGCGGCGGCTCCTCTTTTTATCATCACAGTTCAGTCACAGCAGCAGTATTCATTCATTCCCCTAGCGCTCCCTCTGTCTCAATCTCTGTCTCTCTGTCTCAATCTCTGTCTCTCTGTCTCAATCTCTGTCTCTGTCTCAATCTCTGTCTCTCTGTCTCTGTCTCTCTCACTCGCTCTGTCGCTTTCTGTCTGTCGCTTTCTGTCTGTCTCTGTCTCTGTCTGTGTCTGTCTGTCTGTCCCCCCGAACTATAGCATCATTTGCACTTATGTTTATGTCATTGTCACTGTGTGTTACCCATCTATCCTAACCTCGCTGCCTCGGGCAATTCAAACAGACTGGTTTCAAAGCCGAAAGGTCACAATACCATGTCTGTGTTATACCAGGGGTGGTTCCACTAGAAGTTGGAACATTGCTGCGGAAACTTGCTTCCATTCAGCAATGAGCATTAGTGAGACCATTTCTGTATTGACCATTTCTGTATGGACCTCACTTTGTGCACAGGGTCATTGTCATGGTGAAACAGGAAAAGGCCTTCCTCAAACTGTTGCCACAAAGTTGGAAACACAGAATCATCTAGAATATGTTGTAGCATTAAGATTTCCCTTCACTGGAACTAAGGGGCCCGAAACCTGAAAAACAGCCCCAGACCATTATTCCTCCTCGACCTAACTTTACAGTTGGCACTATGCATGTAGTGTTCTCCTGGCATCCGCCAAATCCAGATTCATCCATCGGACTGCCAGATGGTGCAGTGTGTTTCATCGCTCCAGAGTCCGAAATTTACTCTACTCCAGCATGGTGATCTTAGGTTTGTATACACGCAACGTGCAACAATTTCAAGGATTTTCCTGAGTTACAGTTCATATAAGGAAATATAAGGAAATCAGTCAATTGAAATCAATTCCTTAGGCCCTAATCTATGGATTTCACATGACTGGGAATACAGATATGCATCTGTTGGTCACAGATACCTTAAAATAAGGTAGGGGCGTGGATCAGAAAACCAGTCAGTATCTGTGACCAGCATTTGCCTCCTGCAGCGCGACACATCTCCTTCACATAGAGTTGATCAGCCTGTTGGTTGTGGCCTGTAGAATGTTGTCCCACTGCTCTTCAATGCCTGTGCGAAATTGCTGGATATTGGCGGGAACTGGAACACGCTGTCTTACACGTTCAGAGCATCCCGAACATGCTCAATGGGTGACATGTCTGGTGAGTATGCAGGCCATGGAAGAACTGGGACATTTTCAGCTTCCAGGAACTGTGTACAGAACGACATGGGTCCGTGTATTATCATGTTGAAACATGAGGTCATGGCAGTGGGTGAATGGCACGTCAATGGGCCTCAGGATCTCGTCACTCTGTGCATTCAAATTGCCATCGATAAAATATAATTTTGTTCATTGTCCGTAGCTTTTGCCTGCCCATACCATAACCCCACCGCCACCATGGGGCACTCTGTTCACAACGTTGACATCAGCAAACCGCTCGCTCCCACACAACATCATACACGCTGTCTGCCATCTGCCTGGTACAGTTGAAACCGGGATTCATCCGTGAAGAGCACACTTCTCCAGCGTGCCAGTGGCCATCTAAAGTGTGCATTTGTTCACTGACGTCGGTTACGATATCGAACTGGAAACCACATATTTATTGTAGCTGGGAATTTTTACAAAGCAAATTTGAGAAAAACAACCTAAGTTCTATCAACACATTGACTGTAGTACTCGTGCTGCTAAAACACTCGTCCACTGCTACTCCAACTTCTGGGATGCCTACAAGGCCCTCCCCTGCCATCCCTTCGGAAAATTTGATCAGGACTCCATTTTGCTCCTCCCTTCCTATAGGCAGAAACTCAAACAGGAAGTACCCGTGCCAAGGACTATTCAATGCTGGTCTGACCAATCAGAATCCATGCTTCAAGATTGTTTTGATCATGCAGACTGGGATATGTTCCGGGTAACCTCCGAGAATAACATGAATACTCTGATACGGTGACTGCGTTGATCAGGAAGTGTATAGGAGATGGTGTACCCACTGTGACTATTAAAACCTACCCTAACCAGAAACTGTGGATAGATGGCAGCATTTGCGCAAAACTGAAAGCGCGAACCATTGCATTTAACCATGGCAAGGTGACTGGGAATATGACTGAATACAAACAGTGTAGTTATTCAAACAGTGTAATTCTACAACCGTGTATCTGACATCATAACATACTACTAAAAGGATATTTCAAGAAGTTCTTTAAATGGGGTCGTACAATAGAGGCTGAGCTTCTGGACGTTGTAACATTGTTTAAATCATCATATTGTGCTTAGTTGTGTACAATAAGATCAGTATTGCTTTTCATTTCAATACACGTGATCATTCATATCTGAAGCCATATCTGTTTTCTAGCACCGGCAAAGATTGCCTTGTTGGTTTCATTGACCTATTGAACCTCAAACTCATGATTAAAGTAAACACGACAAAGCCACGTTCATATAGTGATATTTAATTTGATACTGCTTATTTTTTTAAAAATGTTTTTACAGTTTACGATAATGAGGATTTCTATTTAAATAGTGTTTTGTATTAAAGTATGACACTTTAAATGTTGTCATCCATATCCAACATAGCTGATTGCAAGATAATTATCTCTACATGCTTTTGAACTTTTTCTCTATTTTTGTCTGTTAGTGCCGAAGAAGGAACAACCCAGACAGAACACTCTCTGTAGTGGCATATTATATTTGATAGCGTGTCAGTAAGCTCAGCAATGACAGCGTTTGGAACCTATTCTATCATACAATACTGTACATCTCCTCAGGTAGCTTATAGAAATCCAATAACTGCACAAGGCACATTTATTTAGCCACTAGGAAATTCCACTAGAAAATATGCAGTCCTCAATTCACCTCCGGCTCCGGCTCCCCGCGTCGTAAAATACTGAAAAATATATACCTAATCTAAAAAAAAGAGATGGCATTGAGATACAGTTACACACGGTTATGCGCAGCAGGGCACACTGGTATGTACATTCGGCGGTGAATTTCGATGAGGCATTTACGTCTCCACTGCCCAGGGGTCCTCTCAATCTGTATCAATAATGCAACGAGCCTTTGAAATGGATTGTTTTAACGTACGCGTATTACCACAAACAGCATAATGCAGTGTTACACCATCAGGGTTCTGTGTATTGCTGTTCTGGAACCTTTGTTTCCAGAGAGTTCCCGAAGCATATACTTTATAGGGTCTTTGTAATTCAGCTTTCTGAAGTGTGTGTCATGTTGTGTGTCTCTGTGTACTGTTGTGTCCAGTTGCAGTGTGGTTGTGTGGGATTCATAGTGGGGTCATAGTGTGTGGCTATTGTTGTGTGTGTTACGTTCCCTGAAGACACATCTAGATGTCGTCGCTCAGAAAAGGGAACTAACAAAAGAGTCACTTCGACAACCAAACCAAAACAGAAGGGGTTTCAAATGGGTTCTGAAAGACATCAATGGGGGTGCCCACTGAAAGTTGGCAAAGAACTAGAAAACGGTCCTAAAGACACCCACGATGGACGCCCACAAAATGTGCATTAGAAAAGACAAACTAAAGAAAAAATTCCCACCAACTTAAGATAGGAAGTTAAAAAGAATATAGACCAACTAAAGGAGAGAAACGGCAGATTTAGGCCTGAAGTGGAAGAGCTGATGTGAGCTAAACATGCTACTTTAAACATGCTACTTTAAACATGCTACTTTAAACATGCCACTTCAATACAGCTACGGCCAGAAGTGACTTTCTGTAGCAGGTTAAGAGAGCATTTCTGCTAACCCTAACCTAATTCTCCTAACCTGCTACGTTAATGATCATAACCTGCTGCACAAGTTCTCCTGACATACCACGAAAACGTCACTTCCGGCTGTAGCTGTATCGAAGCGTTGTGTCTTGAGGAAATCTCAAACTCTCCCAACATCTCCTCTCCAACTGATACACTGGGCCAGCAGCTCTTAAAAACCAGCTGGACCAGCACAGGTGAAACACATCCTGACTAACGAGTTGACTCCAATCAGTGCGCGCCACCCATAATCAGGATGTAGGCAACCAAATCTCACCTCGAAATGGAGAGAAAAACTAAAGCCTGTAACAGTGTCTCTGGTGTCCAGGGCTGTATACAATTGTAGTATGATTGTGTGTTAGTGTGTAGGGTTGTTTCCTTGTTGTGTGAATGCAAAACAAAAAGTTGTATATACAGTATTTGGTGGATAGGGTATTGTGTCTTGCAGTAGGTGTGTATTGCATGAAGAAAAAGTTGCACTGAGCAATGCTCCTATACTTGGCTTCAACTGAATTACATTCGAAACCATTTCAAGCGAGCCATCTCATCCAAACCCATCATTATGTCCCCCCGCCAAGTAAGATGGTGAGAAAGAGCTGCTTATTTTTCGACAGCTCTGGAACAGCGCCTGTATTCTGAATGATGCTCTGTGTCTCTTCCTCCTCTTCCACTTCTACCGGGGGCTCTAATGGGTTTACCTGAAAGGCACTGCCGCTTCACCCCTCTCTCCCCCTCCCTCTCCTGGGTCATGGTGCTTTATTTCGTGTAGTTATTTATATATTTAAACAATATATTTATATATATTTTCTCTGTTTGTATTTTTGTGGCCAGACACTTTGGAGAGCATCTGGGCAAGCACATCAGCCAAAACAAGAAGTTACACACGCGCATGCAATCGCACACGCACATACATACACATGCATACACACACACCCTTCATCCCCTGACCTTAGTGAGGGTGGCATCTGGAGTGTTTCTGCCTGACTGGTGTTAGTCTCCCAACGTGACTGACACTGCGGGCACACCAACCAGATCTCCCTGATTATCTCTCTCTCTCTCTCTCTCTCTCTCTCTCTCTCTCTCTCTCTCTCTCTCTCTCTCTCTCTCTCTCTCTCTCTCTCTCTCTCTCTCTCTCTCTCTCTCTCTCGTTCTCTTTCTCTCTTGCTTTCTCTCTTTTTCTTTCGTTCTTTTTCTCTCTCCCTCTCTCTCTCTCTCTATAACAGTGGGTAAATATATAATGCATGTGGCTGCATTAGGGCAACGATGTGTGATAACCCGATATAACGGCTAGATTAGTGATCCCTTTAATGTGTGTGTGTGTGTGTGTGTGTGTGTGTGTGTGTGTGTGTGTGTGTGTGTGTGTGTGTGTGTGCGTGCCTCAGTGATTGCCCTATAAAAAGCAGAGCAGAGATCCATCCAGGTTGTATGGAGTTATGGTGTTACACATTGTCCTTCTGAGCCCCCTGACAGCATCCATCAACACCCTCTACACTGACCTACTCTAGGCCTTCCACAATATATCTGTGAAGAGAGGGGTGGATGTGACAACTGTAACAGGAAATAAGTGGTCCCTATGTAATGACACTGTGATAAAAGAAGTGGATGCTGTTATGAAGGACTAGACACTTTTCTGGGTTGTCTTTGAAAACATTGGTAAGTGCTTAGTGCTTTAATTTAGGCCTACATTTACAGTAAAATATATTTAAATAGCAGAATGCAATTTGATGTATATTTACCTAGGAATAATGCCAATGTTATGTATAATACCTTATTAATGACATCATGTGGATATTTAATTGATATAGAACATTTGGCATGTGAAGTAGCTGAGTGGCAACAAAAGACTGGAGTTTACCAATATTTCTATTATGATGTGGTAATGTTTGACGCTGAGCTGTTTAGAGTCAAAAGATGCCAACCTCCATCCCTGCTGAGATCTCGGTCTTTTGGTTCTGAGATTAAATGGAGTGGAAGGTTCTAAAATCGGTGCTGAACTGAATTTCTTAGGGTTGTCATGCAATATACTGTAGTAGAGTTGTAATACATGTTAGTTTTAATCACTTGCTTTTAAAGATGGTTTTGAAAAGTGATTTCTGACAACATACCAGCCCTGGTACTACAGTATCTCTTGCCACTGGGCACAGACGTCATCTAGTTTTGATACACATTTGATTGAGTTGTCAACTCATTTGAATTCTAACTGAAATCAACATAAATGTGAACCATCATTGGATTTAGGTTCAAAGTTGGATTTTTTTTTTTTAAGAACAAAGAAATCCTGAAATTCCTCTACATTGATGCAATTTGTTTTCCACATTGATTCCACGTACTCACGTTTAATTTACCAGTAACTGTACATCATCCACACATGACAAAGGGATATTTCTTGACTTTTCTGTGTATTTCTAGTTATTGTATTGAGTCATCTGTCTGCGGCTAGAACGCCTGAGAGAAAAAGCAAATGGGATCCTTTCAAGACGTCATCAAGAAATCATTATCAGCTCTCATTGACCTTTGTTTGAATAACCATGCCTCTGTGCTTAATTTGGCATGTATTATTGATGATGGCCCAACCGCATCCACAGCACCACCTCATCTTCCATCTTTGTCATTTGGGCAGCATAGCAGTGTAAATCCAGACGCTAAACCAGTTAGATCAGTCTTTTTCAGTTCGTCATCATGGTCAATTAACCTGTACACTTTATGTGGATTGATTCTGTCGAGCTTTGGTTCACTTCCTGACTTTTTACATGCCAAATCAAATCAAATTGTATTAGTCACATGCGCCGAATACAACAGGTGAATGGTTACTTATCAGCCCCTAACCAACAATGCAGTTGAAAAAAATACGGGTAAGAATAAGAAATAAAAGTAACAAGTAATTAAAGAGCAGCAGTAAAATAACAATAGTAAGACTATATACATAGGGGGGTACCGGTACAGAGTCAATGTGCGGGGGCACCGGTTAGTTGAGGTAATATGTACATTTAGGTTGAGTTATTAAAGTGACTATGCATAGATGATAACAACAGAGAGTAGCAGCGGTGTAAAAGAGGGGGGGGTGCAATACAAACAGTCTCGGTAGCCATTTAACTAGATGTTCAGGAGTCTTATAGCTTGGGGGTAGAAGCTGTTTAGAAGCCTCTTGTGGACCTAGACTTGGCACTCCGGTACGGTAGCAGAGAGAACAGTCTATGACTAGGGTGGCTGGAATCTTTGACAATTTTTAGGGCCTTCCTCTGACACTGCCTGGTATAGAGGTCCTGGATTGCAGAAAGCTTGACCCCAGTGACGTACTGGGCCGTATGCACTACCCTCTGTAGTGCCTTGCGGTCGGAGGCCGAGCAGTCGCCATACCAGGCAGTGATGCAACCAGTCAGGATGCTCTCGATGCTGCAACTGTAGAACATTTTGAGAATATGAGGACCAATGCCAAATCTTTTCAGTTTCCCGAGGGGGAATAGGCACTCTTCACGACTGTCTTGGTGTGCTTGGACCATGTTAGTTTGTTGGTGATGTGGACACCAAGGAACTTGAAGCTCTCAACCTGCTCCACTGCAGCTCTGTCGATGAGAATTGGGGCGTGCTCAATCCTCTTTTTCCTGTAGTCCACAATCATCTCCTTTGTCTTGATCACGTTGAGGGAGAGGTTGTTGGCACCACACGGCCAGGTCTCTGACCTCCTCCCTATAGGCGGTCTCGTCATTGTCGGTGTTCAGGCCTACCACTGTTGTGTCATCGGCAAACTTAATGATGGTGCTGGAGTCGTGCCTGGGCATGCAGTCATGTGTAAACAGGGAGTACAGGAGGGGAATGAGCACACACCCCTGAGGGGCCCCTGTGTTGAGGATCAAAGTGGTGAATATGTTGTTACCTACCCTTACCACCTGGGGCGGCCCGTCAGGAAGTCCAGGATCCAGTTACAGAGGGAGGTGTTTAGTCCCAGGCTCTCACATAGGTGTACCTTTTGTCCAGGTGGGAAAGGGCAGTATGGTGTGCAATAGGGATTGCATCATCTGTGGATCTGTTGGAGCGGTATGCAGCGAAACAACTGGTGCTCTCATGCATGCTTCAGTGTTATTTGCCTCGAAGCAAGCATAGAAGTAGTTTAGCTCGTCTGGTAGGCTCGTGTCACTGGGCAGCTCTCGGCTTTGCTTCCCTTTGTGGTCTGTAATGGTTTGCAAGCCCTGCCACATCCAACGAGCATCAGAGCTGGTGTAATACGATTCAATCTTAGTCCTGTAATGGCACTTTGCCTGTTTGATGGTTCGTCAGAGGGCATATCGGGATTTCTTACAAGCTTCCGGGTTAGAGTCCCGCACCTTGAAAGCGGCAGCTCTAGCCTTTAGCTCAGTGCGGATGTTGCCTGTAATCCATGGCTTCTGGTTGGGGTATGTACGTACAGGCACTGTGGGGACGACGTCATCAATGCCCTTATTGATAAAGCCAATGACTGATGTGGTGTACTCCTCAATGCAATCAGAGGAATCCTGGAAAATATTCCAGTCTGTGCTAGCAAAACAGTCCTGTAGCTTAGCATCTGCTTCATCTGACCACTTTTTTATTGATCTAGTCACTAGTGCTTCCTAATTTAATTTTTGCTTCTAAGCAGGAATCAGGAGGATAGAATTATGGTCAGATTTGCCAAATTGAAGATGTGGGAGAGCTTTGTATGCGTCTCTGTGTGTGGAGTAAACGTGGTCCAGAGTTGTTTTCCCTCTGGTTGCACATTTAACATGCTGATAGAAATTTGGTCAAACGGATTTCCCTGCATTAAAGTCCCCGGCTACTACATTTGCTTATGGCGGAATAGAGCTCATTCAATGCTGTCTTAGTGCCAGCCTCAGTCTGTGGTGGTATGTAAACAGCTACAAAAAATACAGATGGAAACTCTCTAGGTAGATAGTGTGGGTCTACAGCCCCTTGTCTTACCAGACGCCGCTGTTCTATCCTGCCGGTGCAGCGTCTAACCAGCCAGCTGTATGTTGATAGTGTCGTCGTTCATCCACGACTCCGTGAAGCATAAGATATTACAGTTTTGACGGGACGTTGGTAGTTTAATTTTCTGCGTAGGTCATCGATTATGTTCTCCAAAGATTGCACGTTTGGAAGTGGGTGTTTATTCAATGTTTATTCGATCGCCTACAAATTCTCAGAATGAAGCCCACTCTCTGGCCCCTTTTTCACCACCTCCTCTTCACGGGGATCTGGGCCTGTATATCGTTCGTGTCGGGCTTGTCAGACTCGTTAAAGGGAAAAAAGGATTCTGCCGGTCCGTGGTGAGTAATCGCAGTCCTGATGTTCAGTAGTTATTTTCGGTCATAAGAGATGGTAGCGGCAACATTATGTACAAAATAAGTAACAAGCAACGCAAATAAACAAACAAAAAAACACAATCGTTCGGGTACACGTAGAACCGTCAGCCTTCTTCTCCGGCGCCATTTTACATTTTTTACATAATATGTCACATATTATGTTACGTAGTGGTAATTTTAAAAAATCTGTTTTTAACTGCCATTCAGTTTTGCAGTCTCGACATGTTGGCCTGAATGCATTTGTGCATGCAGAAGCAACCTTATTTTCCCAATCAGGTTTTTCCCGATTTCATGTGGCTATTGGGCGGCAACCAAAGTGTCTTCTTGGACATAGTGATATCTGCTTAGTTTGGCATCCTGCTCAGTTCATTAGCAATATCCTGAGAACCAGATCATATGTTTTGTTGGGAGTTGATGAAGTTTGGATAAGATAATGAGGTAATTTATCTTCTTGTGAATGTTATTCTGAGACTGCGATCTAGCAGTCCTTATTTAAACCTCTCTCCTTTCAAAATGCCTCAGGTTCAGCCTGGACTTTTTCTTACTGACAACGTTTCTATCCTTAACCTTGTCAGACTGTGTCTTTGGGTTCAGCTCTCAGATACCTCCAAGTCCCTCATCGTCTGATGAGAGAATAAGCTGAAGGACAGTTTGGCCTCACTGGAAGGATTTTCATTCAAATTCTTATTATAAGGTCATTATTATGGTTTATGTCCCTGGTCTAGAGGAGTAGAGTAGTACTTTGTTGTTGTTGGGAGTTTTTATGCAGTTTTTTATGCTTTTACAAATGTTACTTTTACAGTGTAGAAGTTAATTTTTGCAATCCATGGATTAGCTTTTCCTATTATCATGACATCATGACAAAAATATAGAGATAATTATGCCCATCAAATAATTGGACAGATTTGCATTTCCTCCAAGTCTATTATTTTGGCTGAAAGGTGAATGAAGGGTCACTCTTGACATGATGTAAGCACCTCTGCAAAGGATTCGAGTCTAGCTGATGGATAGATCCGAATCTGTAATGGTCAATTTAACTGACAAGGAATTTTATGCTTGGTACAAAGAAAGTTCTGGAAGGCGCCTTTCCCATTTCCATTCCATTTCACATGGCTGTGTCTGCACTTACAAAAAGCCGCACTGGTAAAGTACCACATAGTACCCAAGACTCTCTACTTCCCCTTAATTGGGATATCAATAATTAACTGACCAATATACTCTCTGAATAAGTTATGTTGTTAGCTTTCCTTACTTCCACTGGCCAGTCCAGACCCATCTTCAAATATTTGTTACTTCGCAACAATGCAAAACAATATAGTTTGGATGTGCGATATAATATATTTGAATTAGTTTGTTTATATCTAGGGTGTGGGTTTAATTGCAGTATATTTTTTATAGATTGAATGCCAGCAAACTACTGCAGAAAGGGAAACCTGTTGTAGTTGACCTTCTTCCAAAGTTGTGAGACTGTGAGTAATGCCAAGCTTTTTATCTACTCAATCTTAATAGTTTATCACCTTTAAAAATTAAAATAAATCCATGTCTTTTTATTCCAAGTTTTCCTTTTTTTAATTCCCTAACGTTTCTTTTAAAAGACCTGTATCTCTGGTGCACATTTCACTTAAAGCCGCTCATCACCTGGTGTTCATTGAAGTCCTTTATTTGGCTTGTACCTATTATTTGGCTTGTATCTTGCCTCAAATCACAGTGTACGGCAACCAAAGAGAGCTCGGATTCATTTGATCTGATTCATGCAGTGCTTTGGTAACTTTTCAGTGCTTTACATTTCCATCCAAATGATTCAGTGGGTGCAGTTCATTAAGCAAATCAGATCCCAATCTGTGTTCTTTGGCGTCTGTATCTTACCAGCCACCTGTGACAAATAACAATTGTAATTTGTCTTCTGAATTCAAGGGTCTTTTTTTTCTTGTTCTTCCTCCCTGATGAACCTGTTCCACACTCCATTATTCCACGCGGTGCCATTCACGGGTATTATCTAGATCAGCCGTTAGCCCCAGACTGTGTCATTATCAACAGCAGCAACAAGCGTGTCTCTTTTAGCTGCTTCTACTGATGTTCCGGATGATGTTTTACTCCTTTTTTTTCCTCTCTCTTTGATTTCATGTGATCACTTTTTCCGTAGCAGAGAGGGGACTTTGAAAGATGTGTTATGTGTATTTTTTCGTGGCTAAATAATGTCTTTTTTCATGGCTAAATAATCAAACATTTAAGAGAATAGATGTTTCAGAAGCGTCACGTTCCAGATTGTTGCTACTTAGGCTGCGTTTACACAGGCAGCCCAATTCTGATCTTTTTGTCCACTAATTGGTGTTTTGACCAATTCCATTAGATCTTTTCACATTTCACATCAGATCTTTTTCAGAGCGGATTTGATTGGTCAATCAACCAAAGAGTGAAAAAAATATCAGAATTGGGCTGCCTGTGTAAATGCAGCCTTAGGCTCTTGGTTAATGAATCAGGTCCCTGTATATACGTTCCATCTGAGTCTAATACAGTATATTTTACACACCCTGCTGAGTTGTCTTTACCTAATGCAATTCAAACTAACAAGCAACTAAATTATCCACTTGATTAATACCCTATTATACCTGAATGTAGAGATTGCCTTTTGAATTATTTAATTGTTTGGTTTGATCAGTGGGACCTTGAAGGCATTTGTTATTGTGAGAAAAGCTCTCTTCAATGGCAAAATAAAAACAATTTGATTGTGAATGTTTTATATTTGTAATATTGGACAAAAACATAGTTTAGCTTGATTTGCATAATAATGACATCAGTTGCCATTTTACGGATGCCTTTTATCTTATATTTTCTGCGAACTTACCACCCTTCACAAGCGTCCAGAAAAGTAATACAATAATAGTACAGTATAAGATGTCTGAGTATATAGAATGTACATTTGTATACCTTCTTTAAAGGTCACGAATGAAAATGAGTGCCGGCTCTCTATAAAGATACACATGGTAGGGGTCAATGTAGAGGTCTAACAATCAACATGCTGCCGTGGCTGCGTTACTGCCTTGCTCATTCAAAGGGCTTAAATGACTAAACATTTCACTGTACATTGTTAACTGTAAAGCTTTTATTACATTTTTTTACGATGCTGCCAGTCTTCTCTCCAAACCCAAAACTGCTGGTGGAGCACAGTGGCTCTGTTTCCCCTAATGCAGATTCCATCTTTAAGATAAAAGCAATATGACACAATGCAAATGTGACAGGCCCTGTGCTCATAGCCAGAGAAATTATAGTCAGGTACTGAATAGTTGAGCTTTTATTCAATGTAGTCACCTGATTCTGAGGGGTTGGTTTAAATGAGGAAGACGCATTTCAGTTGAATGCGTTCAGTTGTACAACTGTATTGCGATTGAGTTTGTCTTAAAGGAGCAAAGCCATGTCCTTTATGAGTGATGACGAGAGACTTACACACAACAACAGCCTTTTTCACTTCCTGATGTCTTTTATTTGTTCTTCTCCATTGAGCCGTTTGTTTTTAAAGGCCCTAATTGACGTTCATAATGACTGACAGTAATGAAGTGTTTCAACTTAGTGATGATTAATATGTTGAATTGTTGGGAGTTTGTTTCCAAACTGGTAACTTGAGGTAGTGGCACTTTTGGTGACACAATGCTATTTCAGTGACAAACAAATAGAAATGTTTAGAGCTTGTGAACTTAACATTTTTAAACTGTTTCAACATCAATAATTCCTTAAACCATCACTCTCTGCCATGTCTGACTTTCTTTGTCTTTGAAGAGCAATACATTTGCCATACATTTCTTACAGTCCAGTGAAACATAAACCTTCCAACCATTCTCCCACCACACTACAATTTTAACACAGTGTAGTCTGACAATGTCATCCCTTCATAGCCTGTTCCAAATGTCAAGTACTTTGTCTCCTTCTGCCTTGCTGACAGCCCCAATCAGTCTATTCATGCTTCATTACCAGGCCCATTTTTAATCAGAATTAAAACTGATGAAGGGAGAAGAACACAAACGCACCCAGATGTAGTCTACGTTTAAAAGTACCACCCCATGCTGTTCCCCAAACCTTCTGTACCTAGACCTTTTGACTTGACCAACTATAAACGCCGGCATTTAGCATTGATGTACCCGAGTCTTCACTCCCCCAAAATAATGACATTCCCCCCGTTAATCACTTTGTTATTCGTTTGTGGTCGAGTTCACTAACGGCTCATGGGGAATTTGGAGGTTGCGACGTGGCGTGTCTGGCAGGGTTATCAAACGATTTTAATCATTATAAACCCGAGAGATGGAAAGAGAGAAAAAGAGCTGAAGTTTGACATGGTTTTGTGAGATGGCTAGAGAGAGAGAGAACCAAAAAAGAGTGAGAGAAAAAGAGAGCTAGAGAGATGGCACTGCCCGTAACCGTGACCTTGTTAAAGGAGAACAAGGAATTCGGAGGCACTGTGTCGTCGTGGCGACACGCTCAACAATGAGATGGAATGGAGAGGCTATCTGGGTTTGTCACTTTCCATTAACCTCACATAGCCCCTACACACACACACACACACACACACACACACACACACACACACACACACACACACACACACACACACACACACACACACACACACACACACACACACTCATTGCTCCAAAATGGGATTTGAACCAGCGTGCACTGTGGACTTAGAAGCAGGAGAGGGTGAGAAGCTCAGGAACAATGGGCTGTCATTGAGATGGGCAGTGTTGGCCATTCAAACATGCACCATGCATAAACATTGATTACGCCATGGACACACCCTGAAAAAAGCCTACACCCTTACACCGCTTGGTTTAAAGCCGCTTGGTTGAAAAACATTCTAACAATGTTAGTTATCTTTTATTTGTAATTATTTGATAGTCTTAAATTCATGTTTTCATTTTGGCTTTAATTTGACTTCTCTGATCATTCTTTATATTTAAAAAAAAATAGTTTACGAACTTTCAACATTTTACATCATCTTTTCCCATTAGGTATGCACCATAAATATTTCCCCAGTCTGCTTAACAGAAAAGTTGAAAAGAACAATCTCTTTATTAAATACTGTTACATAACATTCTGATTAGGTATGTCATTTCCTGCATGAATGGAAAATGAAATGCCGCAAGAGGAGGTTAATCATCATAACAGCCTTAATTCTTTAAATGAAAACATTTGACAGATTGTTAGGGCATTCCAGGCAAAGTGCTTTGATTCGTTAAATGACTTTTCTTTTTCTTTTTTTTACAGATTGTTCAGGGCTGGCATTCCTTCGCTTAATTAAGGAGGCAGCTACAGTCCTTATCAACTTTCAAGGTTGATAAAACATAACATTTTATTAGTTAGTTTATATACTTCTTGAACACTCAATGGAGTTGGAGATATTTTTGCTGATTAAATATTTGATTCTTCCCAATTCTCATTTTAGTTGTGCATTTTTTTCATGCAAGCTTTTATCATGTCATTACATTTTTTCACTGTTTTGTTATTGATATCTCTTATAAGTAAGTAACAATTCGCAATTGGTCTTGCAATGTCAGACAAATAGTAGATTTCCTGGACCATATTGTGTGTATTCCATTGGGGACCACGTTGGAAACCAGTTAATTTTGGGGATCACGTTGGAAACCAGTTCATTTTGGGGACCACGTTGGAAACCAGTTCATTTTGGGGATCACGTTGGAAACCAGTTCATTTTGGGGACCACGTTGGAAACCAGTTCATTTTGGGGACCACGTTGGAAACCAGTTCATTTCGCTTCAACGTGTTATCCCCTGGGTGCATATTGTCTCCCAATAAATCAATCAGTCACAGTCCTGAGAAAGTTTTGTGACATAAATGTAAAAGTGTGTTGATCCCTAGATGAGGTATATGCCACATGTCATATGTCACAGGTACTGTATGTGGCTTGTGGGGACATTTCTGCACAGCACACAGCCATTAATGGCCTTCCTCACGTGTGCACTCAACTGAGGAAAAATGTGTACGTACATTCTTGTGCACACAACTCAGTTGATCACTGCAAATTGAACCTCTTGATTTTCCCACCTATGTCAGGCATTCAGGTTGAGGTTTCACTTAAAATTGAATTGGAATGAAAATTGCTTGTAAATAACTTATTGGAATGACATTACTGTGAGCGAGGCTGCTCGTTCCAACAAGTCTCTGGAGAGAGACACTCATATGGCCCACACTTAGTGAATGAATGAATGGATGGCTGAATGGCTGAATGGATGGCTGACTGAATGACTGACTGAATGACTGACTGAATGACTGACTGAATGACTGACTGAATGTATGACTGAATGAATGGCTGCATGAATGAATGACTGAATGAATGACTGACTGAATGACTAAATGACTGAAGGACTGAATGAATGAATGAATGAATGAATGAATGAATGAATGAATGAATGAATGAATGAATGAATGAATGAATGAAAGACTGAATGCATGGCTGAATGACTGAACGACTAACTGAATGACTGACTGAATGACTGGATGAATGAATGACTGAATGAATTAGCGTTGGAAAAAACTAACTAAAAAACAGTGGCTTTCTCTGTAGTCTGTCTTTGAAACCAGACAGAGCACCAAGCTATCATCACTGCAAAGTTTGTTGTCTGTGTACCTCTACAAAGAGCATGTGGAGCTCCTCTCTTGCTCTCTCGGATTACGAGAATTTGAGTTTGTTGAACGGCTCAAATGATTTATAAAGTAAACCATTTATATTTATATTTTCCCTGCATCTTCTGCAGGAAGTTCACCCAAAACATATTGTTTGTTTATACCTTGACAGAGGAGTTCTTGTATGCTCATGCTGTTTGTTGATGAGAAAGCCATTGAAAAGTGGGTCCCCATCGAGCATGGACCGAATGGAGTGGTTAGCCATCCACTCCCTCACTGTTCCGTGTTGTACCAAACTCGTCTTTCTTTCTTTCTGCTGTTTACTGTAAACAAAGAATTTCCCCCAATAAGGAGGAGCGCATCTCAACAACATCTCAATATCATAAATGTATTTTTAAATATTGACATACAAATGATATACTCATAACACCCGTTGAAACAACCTGAAAGTGCCACAGGAATACATAAAAGCTGTGCCTTACATTATATTCTTACTTTGATTTATTTGTTCCATGTCAGAGTTGCATCATGTAGGCGAGTCTGTGATTAGCCCATCTCTGGGGCAGGGATGGCAAGCAGGGTGTATTGGGTCATTTGTGTGTCAGGGCTGTGGGACATCCCCATCTTCATTGGGGATGAACATGAGGAATTCTCTGGAACGTCCTTTTGAAGAAGGATGCCATTTTACATGCAGAAATTACATGACGACAGGGAATTCTGTGGTAAAAAAATATAATCTGGAATTCCGTAGGATTCCCTGTTGCTCATTAGTATCAAAGCTCTGAACAGATGCCTTGTACTTCAATAAAGTTACATATTTTTCAACAAAAATGCATTGTGCCATATGGACAACAAAGCAAGGCATACCTGCATGGCATACATTTAGTTAAAATTCCAGGTTTACCATCACAGTTAGTGTGAAAGTGTGTTTTGTGTAATGAATATTCAGTGTTGTGTGGTTGATTCCAGAACTAGGTCATTATCACTTCATTTATGGCTTTGAACCCATTTAAATAATAAAAAGGGCGAAATAGTAAATCCATTACTGATCATAAAACCAAAGCGGTACTCATCCTACTTTATTTTTACTCGTGAAAATGAACAATGAAACCAAATAATGTATTATTATTTTGTACTATTTTTTTGCTGCAAGTCAACCCCCTGGACCATGTCCAATTACCAGGCCGCTATGTGCAGGTCTCCAACATGTGAAGAAGGGAGATGGTTGAAAAAGGAAAAGAGGTTTCCTAAACAGGGCCAAATGAAGACAGGTCCACATAAAGAGCCCTCTGAGGGCAGATAAAGCTGCTCATTAGTGGCCTCTGCCTGAAGAATACACACACACACGTGCACCCACACACACACACACACACCCCTGTTCCGTGTTCCTGTCCCTGCCATCCAACCATCCAACTGCTCCCCTGAAACATCTGCCGGTACTAGGCAGTACGCCACACAGGGCTCTATCCAGTCACCACTGTGCCACAACAGGCTGGCTATTCGTGTGTTGAGAACCTGGGTTTTTGAGTGGGGGATGGTGGGGGGGTCCGGGGGTTTTACCCCCAATGTCATTTTTGTGTCTTTTATAGAGGTGTTGTTTTGTTTGGGGTTTATTCTTTGACTCCGCTCAACTGTGTCTCTGGTCCGTACTATACAGTACGGTTCTTGGATGTCGGTCAGGATTACTCTGTCACATTGTACTTTTACACTTTGAGGGATGTCATGTCATGGAGGACTTGTAATGGAAATAGAACATTCTAGAAAAAATATTTTGCCTGATTTTTGACATTGTACTCCTGATCATGCCCCTCCCTGCCTTGCTCCTTTAGCATGCTAATAGCTTTCAACAGATTTCATTTTATGACATCCGTCAACAATGTCCCAAGGGCTCTGTGAATGACATCGTCTCTCTAAGGCTACTGGGGATTACTCTGTGGCCCTCTTCGAAATAGCGCCTGTCTTTGGGCATTAGCCAACACGAGGAGGATGTTATCACAGAGGATTTATTCTGCGGTAATGAAATGTTTGTCTTCTGAAGGCTTAAGACAGTAAGACCGGGAAAAGATGGCCATTGATTGGTCCATTGGTGCCATTTTGTTTCTAGTGTACATGGCAAAGCACAGTGATATCAGAGAGGGTGTGAGAAGTCATGGGGACATTATCCGCTGGGGTGAAGGGTATTTTGGGAACTGAACATTTCTAACTGTAGTTTTGTTCTTTGCCATTGTGCTAAGTCCGTCTGAGCAGCATCCTTTATAGGCTAGACTTCTATCCTCAATCTGAATGAGAGAAAGAAGTCACTCCTACCTCAGCTTTAGTTCCTTTCTTTTTCCAGTAATTAGTTGTATTCCACAAAAGGAAGGACGTGTTTTTATTCAATACATGAAAAACGCTGGTAAGCTTAGATACTGTGTTGAATGCTCTGGAGTCTAGACATAAGTTTTGATTGCTGTAAAGTTTAGGGTTAGCTGTCTGTGTTTAAAGATGCACTCCAGCTATTTAGGAACTTTTCCTGTTGAAAAACAATATTACACACATAAATAGTGTAATTTACATGCACTTAAGGGTACAAAACACATGTTTTGAGCAAACTGCAAACTTCAAGGAGTAGGCCATTCAAGGGGTTGGTCTGATGGTGCCCTCTGTCATCAGCCTCCCCCTTCCTTTAACATAGCCAACCCATCTGCCAGTGTTGTGTAGGCAGACTAGGCACCAACAGAGCTGCTATTTACCATCCTTCACCTCTCCTCATCCCTCATTCCCTCCCTTCTGCCTACCTGTGGGCAGCTTCACATTCACTTTGTTTCAAGAGAGACCCCCACTGTGTCCTTGAAGTAGAAGGCTCACATTATTTAAGTAGGAAAAGCCATAAAGTTCTCTCTGTTCTCCCTGCTCTCTCCGCCTCCTCGTTGGTCGTTCTTTCTCTCTCTGTCTCTCTGTCCCTCTCTCGTTCTCTCTCTCTCTCTCTCTCGTATTCACTTATCATCACAGTTTAAGAATTAAAACCCCAAAGACAAGCTCAAGCAAATGTTACAAAATAATTCACACCATATTCTGACAGTCATTACTTCAAGTTATACCCCCAACAAAACTGCAAAGAGAAAGGTGCCAGTATCTCAAATCAAATCAAACGTTATTAGTCACATACTTACAAGCCCCTAACCAACAAATAATATGAATAAGAATACGAAATAAAAGGAACAAGTAATTAAAGAGCAGCAGTAAAATAACAATAGTGAGACTATATACAGGGGGTACCGGTACAGAGTCAATGTGCGGGGGCACTGGTTAGTTGAGGTAATTGAGGTAATATGTACATGTAGGTAGAGTTGTTAAAGTGACTATGCATAGATAATAACAGAGAGTAGCAGCAGTGTAAAATAGGAGGTGTGTGTGTGTTTGGGGGGGGGCAATACAAACAATTTGGGCATCCATTTGATTAGATGTTCAGGAGTCTTATGGCTTGTGGGTAGAAGCTGTTTAGGAGCCTCTTGGACCGAGACTTGGCGCTCCGGTACTGCTTGCCGTGCGGTAGCAGAGAGAACAGTCTATGACTAGGGTGACTGGAGTCTTTGGCAATTTTTAGGGCCTTCCTCTGACACCGCCTGGTATAGAGGTCCTGGTTGTACTGGGCCGTACGCACGAGCCTCTGGAGTGCCTTGCCATACCAGGCAGTGATGCAACCAGGATGCTCTCGATGGTGCAGCTGTAGAACCTTTTGAGGATCTGAGGGCCCATGCCAAATCTGTTCAGTATCCAACCTGCTCCACTGCAGCCCCATCGATGAGATTGGAGGCGTGCTCTGTATTCCTTTTTCTGTAGTCCACAATCATCTCCTTTGTCTTGATCACGTTGAGGGAGAGGTTGTTGTCCTGGCACCACACGGCCAGGTCTCTGCATGACGGATTTGTTGTTACCTACCCTTACCACCTGGGGGCGGCCAGTCAGGAAGTCCAAAATCCAGGTGCAGAGGGAGGTGTTTAGTCCCAGGGTCCTTAGCTTAATGATGAGCTTTGAGGGCACTATGGTGTTGAACGCTGTGCTGTAGTTAATGAATAGCATTCTCACATAGGTGCTCCTCTTGTCCAGGTGGGAAAGGGCAGTGTGGAGAAGCAATAGAAATTGCATCATCTGTGGATCTGGGTGGAGTGGGTCTAGGGTTTCTGGGATAATGGTGTTGATGTGTTAGGGGGGGTTCAATATTCTAAATAGTTTAGAACTCAAACAAGTCAGTGTTTAGACTTCCCCATAATGCATTGTGATATTTCACCCACTCCTGCTCGATAGAACTGTTACCACTGTGTAGTACATACTACATGTTGGGGTTTGACAATTGTTCATAACTGGTCATGTCTGTGAACTTGACCGTCTTATGCACTCAAATTAGGAGTGAAAACCGTACGGATGTTTACAGGGCCAGAGATGTGGTTCTGTGAAATCTATGCCAGGGCACAGGAAGTGCAGCACAGCGTTCTGTTGGATTGTCGTAAAAGGGGAAGGAGGCAGCTCCCAATGGGGAAACATGCATTTGACAGCACTTACTCCTGGTGACCTCTTCAGAGAGTGTCTGACAGGAAGAGGAAGGGGGGTGAGGAGGAGGAGAACAGGGACGAGGGGTCTCTGGGGCTGGCTGTAGGCTGGTGACACACGCACACACACACACACGCACACACTTTCCCCCCTAACACCCACAGACACGGGACACAGGACCAGACACTATTTTCCTCTCATCCTCCTTTTCTCACTGGTGAAGTGGAGAGAGGAAGTAAAAAGCCCTTTAATTGTCCTCCTCCCTTGCTCCCCTTGGCAGCACAGCCACAGTGTGATTTTACACGTATGAGAAATACATACCCGGTGTACCTTCTGCAACGTGATTGACGGGAGGATAGATAGTTGTCCCCTAAGAGAATGGATCAAGACCAAAAAAGCAGCGAAACAAACATGATATGGCTGTTGAAGTTCCTCAAACATCTGACTGGTTCCCTCTAAGCTGTGCGCAGGAGTACAGTAGCCCAGAGACTACACAGCTCCCTGGGACTGCCTGCAGAAGAAATATTAGAGAACACATTGTATTGACAGGCACTACTCAGTCCCTACTGTGCAGCATAAACAATCAGAGCTGCCGTAGAACTATATGCAAATAGACCATTGCCATATATGGATCTGTGCAATTTACCTTGGACTGGACTGTGTTTACAGAATGAGCGGTCGTGAATAGCGCTTGTTTTGAGATCAAAGCGAGAACTGCATGTAGCCAAGTGTGTACATGGGGCGGCGCACAATTGGCCCAGCGTCGTCCGGGTTAGAGGAGGGTTTGGCTGGCAGGGATGTCCTTGTCCCATCGCACACTAGCGACTCCTGTGGCGGGCCGGATGCAGTGCATGCTGACCAGGTCGCCAGGTGTACAGTGTTTCCTCCGACACATTGGTGCGGCTGGCTTCCGGGTTAAGTGGGCATTGCAGCAATGAGACAGGACTGTAACTACCAATTGAATACCATGAAATTGGGGGGATAAAGGGGTAAAAAAAAAAAAAAATCTAATGAAATGGGCAACGTTGTATTTTGAGACGGTCTTGAATAAGTAGCCAATAGGCAGAGGGTAGCATCATTTTTCTGATTCTCTGTAATGATGATATGGGAATAATAATGCATTTTATTTTGTAAAGGGGTTTCTTGCCTCAAACAACACAACAACATTTTCAGTCACCTCCTTATTTGAGTGGATAAAGGTTCATGTCAAGCCCTGCATGTTTTTCTTCAAGGTCTACATTGAACACCACGCATTGGCTGCTACTGCAGGCTGAAAGATAGTACAGCTGTTTCCATGTTAAAATGTTATGGGATGCATTTTCTATACAAAATAAATTATGTTAGGACACTCTGGTGGGCCTACATTATGATCATCTACAGTAGCTGGTACCACTGTTAAAACAACAACTTAAAGCGGGTAGAGCCTCAGTGTTCACAATAAACACACGCTGGAAGTTGCACAGAATTTTCACAACGTTCAAGTTTGTGCTCAGCAGACCTGACATTTGCTCAGTGCCCCCCAAAAAATAAGAAGGAACACTGGTCGTGACGTTGTGCTCTCGCTTTAGGAAGTTACCCCGAAGGTATCCAGGGAGCAGGCTGGGTAGCTGTAGAAAGATGAAGTGGGGTGTGTGCGCACGTGGGCGCGCGTGTTCTATGACGACTCGTCTGATATCTGGCGTCAGCTCTGACCATATCTCCCCCAGTGTCATCGCCTCACTCAAGCAAACTCCCTCTCCCGAGTGCTGTTAAATGTTCTCTCTACGAACAAATGCCTCCTCTTTTCCACTTCCTTCTTCTAGACCTAATGTCTTCACTAATAGGGGACAGGCTTAATTGGCCTGTGGAAGTTTGGGAGACCAGTGGGAAAAGGGTGGAGGTGGAGAGAAGGTACTTAAAATGTTAATGGATCAGAGGAGACGCCGGTTAAAAACCATCTCTTCCTCCCTTCGGCCATTTTGAGTCTGGCGGTGCACTTGTTCTTTGAGATGTTGGAGTATCCATCTTTGTTCTTGTTCTAAGTAGGCTATCTTAGTGTCCTGTCAAGGTTCTATGTTGTATAAGTGTTCTTAAACCTAGAATATACTCGTCAATTTAAGTGTGCAGGTCAAATTCTCCCCCCCAAAATAATTGTATTAAGTGTACACCTCACTCTCTTTATTGTAGTTTACTTTACAAATAGATAGTGTATTTCATTAGAGGATACCAGCTTCAATATCAAGAATGAGTCGTCAATAGACCCGACTATTGTCTTTTTTCAAAGCATTGAAATCATTTCCAGAGTTTTCACAGAAGAAGAGAGTTTTCACAGTTCAGAAACAAGAAGAAAAGCTTCATCAAAAGTTGACTCAGTCCAGCCCTCAGCTAAACAGAGGCCACTCACTCTCCAATACGCGTCCCTCCTTGACCCATTAGCAAATGGCGTTGGGAATACTTACATTGGAAATTCAAAGCTAAATGAATTGCCTGCAAACCACACGCACAACGGCACCGAGGGCGTCTAAATTATCCTGATTGAACACTTCACTAAGTGAGAGGACTACTTTAAAGATCAATTTACACATCACACGGGGTTATTGATCTAGCCCAATGTAGCCTAGGTCCTCTGCTGCGAGTGAGAGAAAGCACTTCAATTAACGGTCAAGGAAAAATAGGGACAAAACGTTCTTTTCTCAAAGAAGAGTTTACGTTTTAAGTTTATTGGTCGCTCAGCATTATGGCATTATTAAAATAGTTGTTGTTTAAAAACTCTTGACTTATTTTGAGATTGAATAAATATGAAAACTGCTAATTGAATAAACAAAAATAATGTCCATGCATTAGATTTGTTTTCCAAAATGTATAGTATTATTGTATATTTTTTCATCCTATAATTGAAAGAAAGGAGTTGATTCTGCCACTATTATTATGTGGGAATAGCCAAGGCATCCCACTTTGATGAATGGTAAACTGTAAGACACGGAATGATTAATTGTATACTTTAGGAGGAACAGAGGGAAAAGTCTCCTGCTTTGCCTTTAATAAACATTGCTTTATTGTTTTACTTGGTTGGAAATATATTTCATCAACATTGGAGCAATGAAACTATGTTCTCGATTCCACGTTGCCTTCTATACCTGGCTGTATACAGAGCACCCATACTGCACTTCTGTTTTCTTCAAATGAAACAATGTGTCTTTGCTGTCAGACAATAACCATGCTGAATGTGAACAAGGCCACACGTGTCCCTTAGACGAAGGCTGTGTGTTGATGAGCATACTTTTCTCTGCGTCGTAGTCTGTGGTAACTGGCAAGGTCTCAGTATTTCACACAGTTGAGACGAGGTTTGCAAAGTGAGGGTATATTACTGGAAACATTCACATTTGTTGTACAGTTCTAGGATTTGATGTAATTTGGTGGTCTTTTTTGGGGGGTCAGCTTTAATATTGCAGATAGATTGTTGCTTCCATCACTGTAATTGTCTGCATCACTTCCAATCACCCATATATTTTGGGGGTAAATATGTGTATATACATACCCTTCTTAAAATATATTTCCCTTTATTATTTACCCCTAACCCTCCCACCCCTCCCCTAATTGGAGTAAACTAATGGACAACAACACTTCTACTTCCATCTTATACATACTATATACATTTTACGGACACAGTATATTTTACAATACTTATCTTTTGTTTGTTTTTAGTCCTTCAACTACCATCAACCCCTCCTATCTATCTCTGAAGTTCATCCTCGTGGTCCTTTTGGGTACTTTAGATTATGACAGGTGTCTTTAATGATCTCTGGCCCTCTGTGTGGCCTTGTCAAATATATCAAATAATTGTATGAGATGATTTTTATTTGTATTTATTTTATTTTAATAGAATGACAAAGCTGTCAAACATTATCTTAAATATAAACCATCAGCCTAGTGAATAACATTATTATCAGGGTTTCAGCATAAAATATTCTTTATATATTTTGTACAGTTTTGTTGATTTTACTATGTCAATGTGTCTTTGTTGTAAATGTTTTTGCGTCAAACTGTTGGCTGATGTGAAAAAGGTCTAATAAAAGCCATTTTTATCTCAATATCAATGGCTTAAAATGATGTACAGTACCTTACTGTGATTGTGTTCAGTCAAAATGGTCCAAAATTTGCAAAGAGCAATTGCTCAAGCAAGAATTTTGCTAGGACTGTCTGGGAGTGGTCTGAGTGAGGAGGAAAATACTGAAAACTAACTGTTATTGGCAGAGAGGTTTTGAACTCTTTCTTATTGGGCTATTAACAAATGTACCACCTGGTGATGTCGCCAGGCAGGCCAAAACTCCATCCCACCAAAACAGGCTGACATTTTCAAACACTCTTACACTAACAGGGCATTACCAGCATTTTCTAAATTTCACAGCATTATTCCAACCTCATAGAGAAAAAATATATAAAAAACACAGGATATCACCTTTTTTGACTGAACTCGTCCTTTAATTAGGTTATTTTCTCTTGAACCATATGGTCTATCCATTATAAACCCTTGGACAATATGAACACAAAATAAATACATTTTGACGTTAAGTTATTCAAGTTTAAATTACCAAATGTGCTATATATTATCTGTTAATGACCAAAATTACCAAAGATTTCGGTGACTTCGGTAAAGTGGTGTAAAGGCTGTTGAAGAGAGAGTTGAGAATGAGTGCAATGTACTCAGACAAATACACACACAGATACACACACACACACACACTCAGCGTCATGTTCCAGGACCCCGACACCTGTTCCTGAACTCGTTCTGCCTCCCTGGCCCTGGTCGGGATGAGAATAAAGTAGAGAGAACATGACACAGCAGTCACCCTGCAGATGAGAGGAGAACGACAGAACAGGCAATTAAGGAGAAATAGAAGAGAGGGAGAGGAACAGAACCGTAAGAGATGTGTAATAATATGCAGTCAACGTCAACAGGTCTGCTGGATTTGAACAGGGCTCTTCTGGTGTGCGTCCCAAATGGTGCCCTGGTCCCTGTTGGCCCTGGTCAAAATAAGTGCACTTTATCGGGAGTATGGTGCAATTTGCGATGCAACCCTCCTTGTCCTTGCTCTGCTGTTGAAGCAGTATAATGAGGGCACCGGCCACCTGCTATGAGACCAGTTCTAAAGATACATCGGCCACGGTGTCTGACATGCTACTACTGCTGTGCACATTCTAGGATCTTAGAAGACCGAGCCGATTGTTTGACACACAGAACTAGAATCCTATTTCTATGTTCTTACATGCTACTACTGCTGCTATGCAGACCTTAGAAGACAGAGCCCATTGTCTGACTCACAAAACTAGAATCCTATTTCTATGTTCTGACATGCTCCCTCTGCTGCTATGCAGATCTTAGAAGACAGAGCCCATTGTCTGGCACACAGAACTAGAATCCTATTTCTATGATCTGGCATGCTGCGATGCAGATCTTAGAAGACAGAGCCCATTGTCTTAGTCACTAGTAGGCCTACTAAGTCTACAAGGCACAGCTGTCTGACATACTGCTACTGTGTTCATACACATTCATGCTTTGTGATGATCTGGGCTCATTTTTGATCTAGATTGAAGGGGTTAGTAGCTACCCTGACTTTGAAATCGCTAATTGCTGTATTCTGGTAAATGTTTTCTTTTGGGGGGGATTGTCTGATGTTATCCATTTCCGTGATGGAATTTTACTAGCGCTAGTAGTGCCTCTTAGTTTATGTCCTTTAATCAATCAAGACATCTTTGCTTGAATCCTTCCCATTCCAGTTCACTATCAGATTGCTCATCTGCCAGTAAATCTTTGCAAGGAATTTAAAGTGGAGAGAAATGTGTGTGTTGCTATTGCTACACCTCGACAACCTCATATCACAAAATCTATGTTCCTTTGCACCTTCTCCAAAAACCTCAAAGTGCATTGATTGAATGACTCCTATTTTACCGCCTCCATCTTTAACAGTTGCTGAGAAAGCACTTGGTGGCTGCTGTCGTACACTGAGCTGGAATGTGGATTGCAATCTTCTGTGATCGTCTGAACATTAGCAAATTAAAAGTGGCATTCCGATGGCGTGAAAGCTTCGCAAGTATCGCAAGATTTATATTTATCTTGTGTGTTATGCCGGGCATACATGATTTCGCCACGATTTTGCCATCTGAGAGTAAATGTAATTATCGGGGTGAAATCCTATGAATTTGGGCTAGGATACGTACGTTGGGACTGGCTGTTCCGTTCTCCCAGACCCCTATCAGATCTCCCAACGCAATTGGGCAAGGACTGCTGCCAATAGCCAATGAGCACTCGGCATGTGAGACCTAAACAGTGACGGCAAAGAGGAAAGCAACAACAACAACACCCTGTGGACCAAAGCGGAGCTGTGGAGCGAACACAGCTGCCTCTTCAATATTAAACGTTTTTTATTACCTCCAATTCCCTCTGTAGAATAGAAAGTGTATTGTCCACGTCTGCCTTGCCATTTGCAAGTCCATATTCTGCGGTTATAGTCCCTTTTTTTTATAACAATGTACACACTAATTAAGCAGCTCGCTGTTTGCGTGTCCACATTTCTTACCTACGACAACTGTGAAACGAAGGGCGGGATCAACTAGGGAATCGCCGTGTAATGTGAGCAGCCACGTCCTGGGGTTGATGGACGGAATTAAAGATTTGGAACAAGGTCATCAGGAGTTGTCAGCACATCCATGTTTACCTGAGAGGTGTGGCTTGTGAAGACTAGGCTTGTTCTGTTGTTTGTTTCCCTAACAACCTGGCGGAATAGATGGAATAAAAGGGTTGTCCAGAGAATAACTCCTTGCAACAGACTGTTTTTAGTGTCGTCCATGGACATTCTAACAGGTCAAATACAGTACATGGACATTCTAACAAGTCAGATACAGTACATGGACATTCTAACAGTCAAATACAGTACATGGACATTCTAACAAGTCAGATACAGTACATGGACATTCTAACAGTCAAATACAGTACATGGACATTCTAACAAGTCAGATACAGTACATGGACATTCTAACAAGTCAGATACAGTACATGGACATTCTAACAGTCAAATACAGTACATGGACATTCTAACAAGTCAGATACAGTACATGGACATTCTAACAGTCAAATACAGTACATGGACATTCTAACAAGTCAGATACAGTACATGGACATTCTAACAAGTCAAATACAGTACATGGACATTCTAACAAGTCAGATACAGTACATGGGCATTCTAACAGTCAAATACAGTACATGGACATTCTAACAAGTCAAATACAGTACATGGACATTCTAACAGTCAAATACAGTACATGGACATTCTAACAAGTCAGATACAGTACATGGACATTCTAACAAGTCAGATACAGTACATGGACATTCTAACAGTCAAATACAGTACATGGACATTCTAACAAGTCAGATACAGTACATGGACATTCTAACAGTCAAATACAGTACATGGACATTCTAACAAGTCAGATACAGTACATGGACATTCTAACAAGTCAAATACAGTACATGGACATTCTAACAAGTCAGATACAGTACATGGACATTCTAACAGTCAAATACAGTACATGGGCATTCTAACAGTCAAATACAGTACATGGACATTCTAACAGTCAAATACAGTACATGGACATTCTAACAGTCAAATACAGTACATGGACATTCTAACAGTCAAATACAGTTCATGGACATTCTAACAGTCAAATACAGTACATGGACATTCTAACAGTCAAATACAGTTCATGGACATTCTAACAGTCAAATACAGTACATGGACATTCTAACAGTCAAATACAGTACATGGACATTCTAACAGTCAAATACAGTACATGGACTGTATTATTTTGCTGGGGACTTTGACGATAGCCCACTGTAGAATTTCTCTATTGTAACACTTTGTTTGACTCTGTATATTGTATAATGACCTTTTAAAAAGTTCAAGCTTTTGACTTGAGTCTGCTCTGAAGAATCAGATGTATGCATTTTCTACTTTTGGGACTATTCTATTTGTTGGAAGGGGGGGTGGAATCAGATTATTTTGACCCAGGTCTACATCTTGGGGGATAGAATACTGTAGAAGCATGGAGGTCTCCATTGGAATACCTTTCCTGTTGTAGCACCGGGACCGTGGTGTTCCTGAGCAGGTTTTTCCACCCCTATTCACAGCACTTACACTGCAACTTTAATGATGAACCTGACCCATGTTTGAACTCCTTGTGTAACCTGAACATTGGCTTCCCAAACAGGCAGGCGCTAGTCTGCTACAGCCTCAGCAGCCCGCTTTACAAAGTGCTCAGGCATGTGTCATGTTGCAATCCGACCCGAGAAAAATACAGACAGAACGTATTATCATTTAATAATTCATTTGGAGGAGAAAGAAAGAAAGCAAACTGACATGGGATTTAATATTTATTGAAGAGGGGGTTGTGGTTGAAGTTGGGTAGTGGGTTTGGGGGATTGGACAGGAGGCAAACGCTTTATTTCAATATGAGGTTAAGGTTCTTGGATGAACTCGCACGTTTGGTTTGATAACATGAAATGTGTTAGCCATGTGCTAGCGCTTAATGGCCAATAATACACAAGGTCCATGAACAGTGAAATAATTGTTGTTCATAGCCATGCTTATCCACTTACTTCCACGACCAAAATCTGGTTTTCGATTACGATACCCTTGAAGCTCTGGAGAGGGGGGCTGTAATCTCCAACAGAGGTAACAGAAAGACAAGAAGACGTCAGCCCAAAAGGACAAAGCCTTAGTATATTTTGAGAACCTTCGTTAAGTCAGACTTTCTTACTGTTGACGTGCCGTGCGATATCATTGCAGATCTTCATTTGGCTAAGTGGTGGCTGACAAATGATTTGAGGGCGATGGAGTCTTCTGGGACCATGTCAGCCTGTATCACCACACACCTTCTCATCTGGGCCCTCGTTTTATATCAAGTCAAAACTATGCCGCGATATAATAAAGATATTCTGATGGAGGCTGGTAAATACTGTAGCAGACGTCCATGGGATAAATCAACGAGGCTGTTATCGTATCTGATCAATTACCGTCTGTAGAAGAAAGACATGTGGAGATGTATAGAATGGGGGAGCCCAGGTTGAACTGAATGCTTTAAGGCGTTCGTATGGGAACACAGTAGACAGGATTAGAGGAAAAGGAGAGCAGTATTTTGTAGATCATGTTTTCTGTAGTAATAATAATAGAATACTATTAGTAGTGGTGGTATTATTATGTCTGTTGTCACAACGTTGAAACCAGATGGAAGGAATGTCTCTAAAGTTCATACTCTACTGTTACCTACAGGGTTTAGCTGGTGCAATTCAAGCTTTTAGTATTCATTAAAAAGACAGACACATTTAAAGACAGACATTTGTAGAAAAGCTGTAATGTAACAATGGAAAATGTGTCTGAATGGATATACAGTGAATGTCTAAAGCTTATATAATACTGTACCGTTGCAGAGGCCTTGGCTTTGTGGAGTCGGACTTCTATTGTGTCTCATCTCCTCACTAATAGCCAGGGGGCGTAATACTTACATTAAACATGTCAGTTTGTCTTTCTAATCCCGATGATCAAGGATTTTATTCCTGTCAAATGCAATCTGGCCTCGTAATTATGCACTTTCACGTTTTATTTGACAAGGATATCATATTGCTGCTGTTATTTCATGAAAGGGAGAAGGAGAGAAAGGCAAAGAAAAACATGTCACACACCGACGCTGTCGGCCAATACATGTTGTGACACCGTGTAGATCAGCGACACAACACATATTGCCAGAGATTTCACACTTCTCACACTTTCAACAGACGGAGCTTTGTTTTATGAGTATCTTGCTCTTTGTAGTTCTGTGTTGGTAGATAAAAAGACATACAGATATCCAAAGGGCTGCTACCACTAGTGCTATTCATTGTGATCGGTTATGTGTCTTAATTAGCAGAAGCTGTGTTTTTCTCATTCATGTAGTAAGACATATTATTGGTCACTTTAGATGGACTCTTTCAATGTGTGATCAATATTAACATGGTCAAGTCCATTAAAGTCCAAGTCGTTGTCCTACCATCCTCTAAATCATTGGCAGGGGAGGTAACAGAAGGGAAGGGGGGGTGTAGACCCTTTTTAAATCAACCCAGTAACATTGTAAAGTACTGTGCTAAATTGGATCAGGAAAGTTATTTCTTACCCCATCTGTGTCTTAATGTGACAGGCCATTCTCCAGCTATGATTACACCCCCACACACACACACACACACAGCCATCAAGATGAAAGGAGGAAAAGTTAGATGGGGGGATGAAATTAGATTGCGTCGCCCTCTCTCTCTCTCTCTCTCCTCATATAGCTTCCTGTAACATTTTTTTTGGGGGGGGGGTCTAAATACCTGATTACTCCATACTTAGGAGCGCAAGGGGAAAAGCAGCTGGATCGTAATCAATCCTTTTAAAAATCACAGTGTGCCACACAGCCCCGCTCCCTCCTACCATCCAGGATAAATGTGACACGAGGGCCCCCGCTTCCCGCTCTTCTCTGATGAATCACTGAGGGTTTAATGATTACGGGAATTGTCATCGACTGATCATCAGTCTCAATTTATTTCAAATCAATGTCAGGAGTTTGTAGGAGAGCACCCGCCCCAGCCCCCGGACGAGAAGTGTGTGTTTCTGTGTTGTGAGTGTGTGTTTTTTCTCTCTGGGTTTTTTATGCTGCCGTGGTCTAATCTCCAAGAGCTCGGGGGTTGGGGAGGAGAGCAGCATTAAGGCCGGGTCATGTAGCATCTCTTTGTTTTAAGTGGGTGGGTGTGTGGATAGTTAAACAAAGAACATTTGGAGTGGGGACATTTCGCCGGTCCCAAAAAGGAAAAAGGCTATTTTATTAGGGTTCGGGTTAGGAGTTAGAGTTAGGTTTAGAGTTAGGATGTAGGTTAAGGTTTAGGTTAGGGGTTAGAGTTAGGTTTAGAGTTAGGATGTAGGTTAAGGTTTAGGTTAGGGGTTAGAGTTAGGTTTAGAGTTAGGATGTAGGTTAAGGTTTAGGTTAGGAGTTAGAGTTAGGTTTAGAGTTAGGATGTAGGTTAAGGTTTAGGTTAGGGGTTAGGGAAAAACAGGATTTTGAATCAATTGTTTGGTCCCCACAAGGATCATAAAACACATTTGTGTGTGTGTGTGCGAGTAGGGCCCTTAAAATGGAATGGGCCCCCGTGGCGGTTCAGGGGCCCTTCAGTGTTTGCCTAACCCCCCTGTTGAACACTGGCTGCTTTTAGGAACACGTCATTCTCTCTCCTCTGTAAACCCAATTGTATAGGCATTTGTATCATACTGACCACCACCCAGCAAACCAGGAACATTCCCAGGACATTAGCTAACATTCCCATGAAGTTCTTGTCAGGGTTTGATCTAACATTAGTATGATACATGTTTTGATAGTTCTGAAACTTGTTCTGTGTGGTCATGTCGTTCAGTGCCCTGGCCAGATTAAGGAGACTTGACCCTTCTCAGAGAGGCCGGCCGGCGGATCCGAGCCAACGCTTGTTATCCCGTTGACCTCTAACCCTCCTGGGTCCCGTGTCGGGACAGGGCCGGAGCAACTACCTGCACCGCTGCACGTCCTTGTCCCTGTCCTGTCAGAGTGCTCTTTATGATGATGGCCCCTGAACTGAACTCCCTGTACTGTTTCAATCCTCCTCACTCACACACACACGCGCGCGCGGATGGATGGGCACAGATGTGTACGCACGCACACAAACACACATACAAACACACACACACTTATCTCCCCGCTCCAAAGATGCTCTGGAAGATGGATAGGGCCTGTCTGTGTGTTCTAGCAGCCAGCGAGAGGCTAAATGCTGAACATTGGAATTGGTAGAAGCATGAGCCTGTCCCAAAAGGGTCCTAAAAGTCTACATAGCTGCTGTAATATATTAGCTATAATAAAGTTGCTCTAATATATTAGCTGTGCAAATGTAGTTGTTACAGTATGATCTTAATTGGTGGCATTATCTCCAGCCCCCCACACACCAAAATAGCAATTAGGAAAACAAAGAAGAGAAAACAACTACTTGGCATTTGTCTATCACATTTTCTTCCTGACATATTTAGGGGCAAACGTGATATTACCCAATTTGCATACCCCTGCGCAGCCATGAATACAGGGTGAAATTACGATCATTATTATTTCATGTTGATTGGAACGGACACATTTTTCCAACCACATTAGTACATGATGCTCCCTGGCCAACCCAAACCATCCCTCATTCTCTCCAAACACTGATGGAAACTGACATCCCTGTGACACCTTTAGTTCCACACACACAAACGCGCTCGCTCGCTTAACTTCCTCTTATTTCCCCCCAGTCAAAACATGGTCACCAAAAAATACCTAAGAGAGCCTGAGACATCCAGGTTAATGTACTGTAATCTTTGACACTGCAGAATTACCTGAATAAAAACAATGAAAATATGCCAATTGAGCTCGTTAATTTCTTCCACTACATTTATCCCAGATGCTGGTGGGGAAAACACAGTAAAATAGTTCACCCCTATTAAAGCCACAATCAACTGGGTCCATTATTAGTTTGGAGTTTTCACGTAATTGTAGACACTGAAATCCATGGATATGGACACACATGAGAGAATAAACAATTACACCCAGTTTGGATGAGAAGACTCAACGAGTCTTATTGATTAGGTGACAGAGGTAGAGTGTGGGGGATTTCTTGTATCTCTCATTAGGCTACGGAAGACCTGGAGTGCATCCCAAATGGCTCCCTGTTCCATATAATGCTCTACCTTTTGAAGAGGGCTCACAGGGCTCTGGGCAAATGCAGTACATGGTGTGGGGAATAGGGTGCCATCTAGGACACAGGATTCATGCGAAACCAATTTCTGGTGTGCTTGACTTGAGATACCGGGTCTAAAATGGCTTCAGCCGTACACGGAAACGTCCAGAATGTGTTGCTGCTGGTAGAGTTCTTGAATAAATACATGAATGAATAAACATAATTGGTCCCCAAAGGGGACATTTGGATTTGTCACCAGCATAAAGCATGGACAGGGATAACACGGTACAAACATAGAGGCACATCTTGCTGTGAAAGTCATTTAAGTCACCCATATAAAAATGCAAGCTACCACTTTGGAAGAGGCGAAAGCACCGAAAGGGTTCGGTGAGAACTCCTAGTGATATAACCTCTTTGATCGTACTGTACTATATAATGATAGACTCACACTTCGTCAGAGCCACGAAGGGCACTGAATTGTTTCCTCCTCGCACGGCACATTATTAACATTTCAGAGGATTGGTACGGTAGACATGCTAATCATTTGTTTGTGTTTGACAGCGTTCCTTTCATTCCATTCCAGCCATTATGAGCCGTCCTCCCTTCTCCAGTACATTTACAAGGTAGACAGGCCAGAGCAGTTTCCCTCCAAACAGTAGCCTTTCCATTACGTGATGGTTCATATGTTAAAGCTACTAAGAAACTCTCCACTACACAACGTCTACTCATTCCAAAGTCCTCCGTCCACATTCTACCGCGATTGAGATTTCAGTGAGGCAGAGGATCACACGGAGCTGATTGGTTTATAGGAGCTGACGTCTGATTGGTTTATTTTTCTCAAACTTCTAACATTTGTTCATAGTTTCATAGTTTCATGTCCCCACTACTGAATTCCAGCGTCAGAGTGGAATCTCCTTGCATGATTCATATTGTTTTGCTTTCAATCAACATCAGATACAACAACAAAAAACACAAATGAACAGGACCAATTTCACTTCGTTGCTATTCTACTAATTTGACTGACAGAAGATGACACTCAAAACATGGACAATAATTATCCATGATTAAGCGTAATGAATTTTTACTTTCAACATTTAAAAAGTTTTAAATTAGCAACAGAAGTAAATGACCCAACGTGTTCTTTTCATACTTTTTTTAATGTTGTTATTAAAGTTAATTAAATTACATTGACGCATCATCGAAAAAACGAAACAAGTCAAAGAAAATGCGCCTCAATCAAGAGACTCTCCTCCATAATTTAAAGGAGGAGAGATCTGTATACCAGGTCAAAAACCTGCTACATAATTGAGAGGCAGCGAAAGCTGGAACGGCTCCACAGTGGCACTCAGAGACTGTAAAAACCTCTGTCTCTATAGGTTTGTGTGTGTGTGTGTGTGTGTGTGTGTGTGTGTGTGTGTGTGTGTGTGTGTGTGTGTGTGTGTGTGTGTGTGTGTGTGTGTGTGTGTGTGTGTGTGCGTGCGTGCGCATCCAGCACACCGCGCCATGTCCTCTCGCCTGCCCGGACTCATAATGTGCTCTCTGATTACATCAGCCTGCTAGTGTAATCGCATTGTGTCACGCACCACAAAAGTGAGCCTTTGAGTAAAACACCATCCACTTCTGTCTGAGATTATTCAGGCTGATAGGATTACCTGTTACAGGTGATATTCTGAGAGAAAAGAAAGAGAGAGATGGAGAGGGAGAGAGTAGTAGAGTTAAAATGTAATATTGTGAGGGTCGGCCCTACTTGGTCAAAGCTCAGGGCCTCTTCATTTCCCATGGTGCATTATTATTTCTATAGAGTCCCAAACTGCACCCTATTCCCTATATAGTGCACTACATTTGACCAGGGCCCATCGGGCTGGCTCTGGACAAAAGTGGTGCACTACATAAGGAATGCGGTGGCGTTTGGGACGACGGCCCATCCATCTCTCTGCTCCTGGCTTCTCTCCTTGTGGCTCGTCACTTCACTGGGAGGCAGAGAGGCAGATTCAGTCAAGCAGATGGGAGCGGTCCTGACCTGCATAAAACTGACAAGGCTGTGTTCCTGTCGGTTCATCCCCGACATGGCCACAGTCCCAAGCTGCAGACAAGGAATATGTAGACGAAGCAAGCGCTAGGGCCATTTCCATCTTGGCTCTTGAGTTATTCTGCCCCACAGTCGGCCATCTTTCCTTGTCTATGACTACTGTGCTCTTGGGTTATTTTGTTCCCCAGTCAGACAGTTAGACAGTAGATATCTTTCCTTGAGTATGACTACTGTGCTCTTGGGTTATTTTGTTCCCCAGTCAGACAGTCAGACAGTAGATATCTTTCCTTGAGTATGACTACTGTGCTCTTGGGTTATTTTGTTCCCCAGTCAGACAGTCAGACAGTAGATATCTTTCCTTGAGTATGACTCCTGTGCTCTTGGGTTATTTTGTTCCCCAGTCAGACAGTCAGACAGTCAGACAGTAGATATCTTTCCTTGTCTATGACTACTGTGCTCTTGGGTTATTTTGTTCCCCAGTCAGACAGTTAGACAGTAGATATCTTTCCTTGAGTATGACTACTGTGCTCTTGGGTTATTTGGTTCCCCAGTCAGACAGTTAGACAGTAGATATCTTTCCTTGTCTATGACTACTGTGCTCTTGGGTTATTTTGTTCCCCAGTCAGACAGTTAGACAGTAGATATCTTTCCTTGTCTATGACTACTGTGCTCTTGGGTTATTTTGTTCCCCAGTCAGACAGTCAGACAGTAGATATCTTTCCTTGAGTATGACTACTGTGCTCTTGGGTTATTTTGTTCCCCAGTCAGACAGTTAGACAGTAGATATCTTTCCTTGAGTATGACTGCTTTACATGACTGGTGCATCTGTCCTCTGTTCCCCAGCAAGTCTTCCTTTTTCCCATTAAAAAGCATGAGCTGACGCACACCCAAGAATGTTTGTGAAAGTGCTGACTAACGGAGGGTAAACTGTAGAAAACAGAATGCTCTGAATACTCTCCTGACATTAAAGTACCCCCAATAAATAGTTGGAAACATATTATTTTTCAGTCTTTATTTCCCCTTGTTAAGGTTGTGTTCGAGGCTACGCTGATTCTAGTTCAGCAGGTCAACCAACCTCTTTCCTTCTTTCTAACTCATATGCGATGCGGGGCGGCCTGTTCCCCATCTCCCCGCCCTGCTCCCCCTCTCCCCGCCCTGCTCCCCCTCTCCCCGCCCTGCTCCCCCTCTCCCCGCCCTGCCCCGAACGTCAAAGTGCATGCAGAGTTCAGCCTCCATGTTAGAGAGAGAGAGAGGTTCTCTCTGACACCTTCTCCACTCTCACTGTTGAATTATGAATCGGGGTTGGAGCCAACATACGCCAGGGTGAGGTTAGGGGAAAATAATAAAGGAAAATATATATAATATAAAATAATATCAATATTTATAATTTTAAAAATATATGAGAGATTGGAAATGATACAGAGAATTACATTGATAGAAGCAAGAATTGATATTATCTGCAACATTAAAACATTCAGTTTTGTCACCAAAGCCCCATATACTACCCACCACTGCGACCTGTACGCTCTCGTTGGCTTCATACTCGTCGCCAAACCCACTGGCTCCATGTCATCTACAAGACCCTGCTAGGTAAAGTCCCCCCTTATCTCAGCTCGCTGGTCACCAAATTATCACCCACCTGTAGCACACGCTCCAGCAGCTCCAGCAGCTCTCTGAGCTGTGTCGAACTGCTTTGCTTTATCTTGGCCAGGTCACAATTGTAAATGAGAACTTGTTCTCAACTTGCCTACCTGGTTAAATTTAAAAAAAGTTCAAGCTGATCCACCCCCGAAATAAAAAATTGTAATTGAGCTCCCGTACGCCCGTCCTCCCGTGCTCCCATGCTCCCGTGCTCCCATGCTCCCGTGCTCCCGTCCTCCCGTGGTCCCGTGCTCCCGTGCTCCCGTCCTCCCGTGCTCCCGTCCTCCCGTGGTCCTGTCCTCCCGTGCTCCCGTCCTCCCGTCCTCCCGTGGTCCCGTCCTCCCGTGCTCCTGTCCTCCCGTCCTCCCGTCCTCCCGTGGTCCAGTCCTCCCGTGGTCCCGTCCTCCCGTGGTCCCGTCCTCCCGTGGTCCCGTCCTCCCATGGTCCCGCCTCCCCCGTCCTCCCGTGCTCCCGTCCCCGTGCTCCCGTCCTCCCATCCTCCCGTCCTCCCGTGGTCCCGTCCTCCCGTGGTCCCGTCCTCCCGTCCTCCCGTGCTCCCGTCCTCCCGTGCTCCCGTCCTCCCATGGTCCCGTCCTCCCGTGCTCCCGTCCTCCCGTCCTCCCGTCCTCCCGTCCTCCCGTGCTCCCGTCCTCCCGTCCTCCCGTCCTCCCGTGGTCCCGTTCTCCCGTCCTCCCGTGCTCCCGTCCTCCCGTCCTCCCGTGGTCCCGTCCTCCCGTGGTCCCGTCCTCCCGTGCTCCTGTCCTCCCGTGCTCCCGTGTCCTCCCGTGCTCCCGTGCTCCCGTCCCCGTCCCCCGTGCTCCCGTGCTCCCGTCCTCCCGTCCTCCCGTGGTCCCGTCCTCCCGTGGTCCCGTCCTCCCGTGCTCCCGTCCTCCCGTGGTCCCGTCCTCCCGTGCTCCCATGCTCCCGTGCTCCCGTGCTCCCGTGCTCCCGTCCTCCCGTGCTCCCGTCCTCCCGTCCTCCCGTGCTCCCGTCCTCCCGTGCTCCTGTCCTCCCGTGCTCCCGTCCTCCCGTGGTCCCGTCCTCCCGTGCTCCCGTCCTCCCGTCCTCCCGTGCTCCCGTCCTCCCGTGCTCCCGTCCTCCCGTGCTCCCGTCCTCCCGTCCTCCCGTGCTCCCGTCCTCCCGTGGTCCCGTCCTCCCGTGCTCCCGTCCTCCCGTCCTCCCGTGCTCCCGTCCTCCCGTGCTCCCGTCCTCCCGTGCTCCCGTGCTCCCGTCCTCCCGTGCTCCCGTCCTCCCGTGGTCCCGTCCTCCCGTGCTCCAGTCCTCCCGTGCTCCCGTGCTCCCATCCTTCCGTCCTCCCGTCCTCCCGTGCTCCCGTACTCCCGTGCTCCCGTCCTCCCGTGCTCCCGTCCTCCCGTCCTCCCGTGCTCCCGTCCTCCCGTGCTCCCGTCCTCCCGTGCTCCCGTCCTCCCGTGCTCCCGTCCTCCCGTGCTCCCGTCCTCCCGTGCTCCCGTCCTCCCGTGCTCCCGTGCTCCCGTCCTCCCGTCCTCCCGTGGTCCCGTCCTCCCGTGGTCCCGTCCTCCCGTCCTCTCTCTGTTTGAGGTGAAAAGGAGTCACCACCGTTGTAGGAAACTCCCATACACACGATATACCCTCTGTACCCCACGGTGCACTACGCAGACCTCCAAGCACTGAACTCTTCTATCCACAATTCAATTCATTATAAAGGACTGATAACAACGATAGTCCTTTATTCCTGAAAAACACAAAGAAAGGTGGAGGGGATAAGTTCTACTTTGGAGTGGTGGGACTAAAATACTGACAAAGTACTTTCCTGAAGTTTTCTTTGGCATTCAAGGTTTTTTTCTAGTTTGGTCAAGACTAACACGGGGGCAATATGTAAATGTATGTGTGTGGAGTGTGTGGGGCCTGGGAGTCTGGGATTGGGGGGGGTATAGGGTTGGCATAAAGGAGGGTGGGGGTGGCACGTCAACTAGCGTCAGGGAGAGATGGCAGCACTGTCTACCCAGCGATGCATGTCCACACCGCGGCCACTCTGACGTCTCCCCCTGGCCTCTCACTCTCTTTCCTTCCTTATCTCCCTTCCACCCAGGGCCTCTGGTGATGCATACTCTTTACATATATTACAATCAGCTCTGGGTACTGCAGGAATATATCCCCCCCAGGGGTTAAGGTTTGAGTTCCCACCCCGTGCATGCCCACAAACACACGCCAACCTCCAGGGGAAAGACTGGTGTCCTATCTGCCTGTGTGTCCATACAAGACAAGGCATCAGACCATTTTACAGTACTTTTTTCCGACAAAGTGAAACTTTTGTTCTGTTTAAAGATGGTGTGAAGCCCCCCCAAAAAATACACTGAACTGTTAAATGTAACACTGAACGCTGATTTCAACTTTAATTCCCAAAGAAATGCTAAAGAACCATTTTAAAATCATAAAAACCATGCATTGGATGAACATGTAAATGCCATTATCATAGTCGAGAACAAACACTCTTGATTTGTTGTTATTGGTGTGACGCGGGTTCTGATTACGTTATTGTGAAATCATAATAATTGTATTTCTCAGTCCATTATTTGACAGTCATTCTCTTTTTGATAAACAAGTTTCACCCTGTCAAAACAACTCTTATTGTAGAATTATCACGGTGTCAAACTGGCTAAGAGTGGCAACTGCAGAGAGAGACCCGAACCCAGAGAGAGAGAGGAAAGAAAGCAACTGTGATCATCGCTCAAATCTGTTCCCGCTCACCCAGCCTCGCCGGGTAGAACTTTCTAAGAAGCATCTAATGCTTAAATGGGGTCAGAGGAAGGTTAAAAAGCGCTACTTGAGCACAGTCATAAATATTTCAATTGCTGACTAGAAAAGACTTGCAATGTTCATGAGGGGGATTGGGTTGTGGGGGCGGGGGGTGTTATTTGTGTCATTTCCCCACCGCCACAGCAAGGCACAGTTTGCCCTCACAAGTGCTAGGGCTCCTCCTCGGAGTCATCCAGCCATGTTTACCCTCCCACATGCAACATTCATGGGACACACTCACTCACCTCAGCATCGCCCCGGAGGCCATTTTAGTTACGCCCAATGCATTCTCCTTTTCATCTCCCCCTCCGTCTCCTTCTCCTTTACATTGTAGTCTCCTGTGTGAATTCACAATGCCTTCCTTTTAATCTCCCTCTCCGTCTCCTTCTCCTTTACATTGTAGTCTGCTGTGTGAATTCACAATGCCTTCCTTTTAATCTCCCTCTCCGTCTCCTTCTCCTTTACATTGTAGTCTCCTGTGTGAATTCACAATGCCTTCCTTTTCCTCTCCCTCTCCGTCTCCTTCTCCTTTACATTGTAGTCTCCTGTGTGAATTCACAATGCCTTCCTTTTCATCTCCCTCTCCGTCTCCTTCTCCTTTACATTGTAGTCTGCTGTGTGAATTCACAATGCCTTCCTTTTCCTCTCCCTCTCCGTCTCCTTCTCCTTTACATTGTAGTCTGCTGTGTGAATTCACAATGCCTTCCTTTTCCTCTCCCTCTCCGTCTCCTTCTCCTTTACATTGTAGTCTGCTGTGTGAATTCACAATGCCTTCCTTTTCATCTCCCTCTCCGTCTCCTTCTCCTTTACATTGTAGTCTCCTGTGTGAATTCACAATGCCTTCCTTTTCCTCTCCCTCTCCGTCTCCTTCTCCTTTACATTGTAGTCTGCTGTGTGAATTCACAATGCCTTCCTTTTAATCTCCCTCTCCGTCTCCTTCTCCTTTACATTGTAGTCTCCTGTGTGAATTCACAATGCCTTCCTTTTCCTCTCCCTCTCCGTCTCCTTCTCCTTTACATTGTAGTCTCCTGTGTGAATTCACAATGCCTTCCTTTTCCTCTCCCTCTCCGTCTCCTTCTCCTTTACATTGTAGTCTCCTGTGTGAATTCACAATGCCTTCCTTTTAATCTCCCTCTCCGTCTCCTTCTCCTTTACATTGTAGTCTCCTATGTGAATTCACAATGCCTTCCTTTTCATCTCCCTCTCCGTCTCCTTCTCCTTTACATTGTAGTCTCCTATGTGAATTCACAATGCCTTCCTTTTCCTCTCCCTCTCCGTCTCCTTCTCCTTTACATTGTAGTCTCCTGTGTGAATTCACAATGCCTTCCTTTTCATCTCCCTCTCCATCTCCTTCTCCTTTACATTGTAGTCTCCTATGTGAATTCACAATGCCTTCCTTTTCATCTCCCTCTCAGTCTCCTTCTCCTTTACATTGTAGTCTCCTATGTGAATTCACAATGCCTTCCTTTTCATCTCCCTCTCCGTCTCCTTCTCCTTTACATTGTAGTCTCCTATGTGAATTCACAATGCCTTCCTTTTCCTCTCCCTCTCCGTCTCCTTCTCCTTTACATTGTAGTCTCCTGTGTGAATTCACAATGCCTTCCTTTTCATCTCCCTCTCCGTCTCCTTCTCCTTTACATTGTAGTCTCCTATGTGAATTCACAATGCCTTCCTTTTCATCTCCCTCTCCGTCTCCTTCTCCTTTACATTGTAGTCTCCTGTGTGAATTCACAATGCCTTCCTTTTCCTCTCCCTCTCCGTCTCCTTCTCCTTTACATTGTAGTCTCCTATGTGAATTCACAATGCCTTCCTTTTCATCTCCCTCTCCGTCTCCTTCTCCTTTACATTGTAGTCTCCTGTGTGAATTCACAATGCCTTCCTTTTCCTCTCCCTCTCCGTCTCCTTCTCCTTTACATTGTAGTCTCCTGTGTGAATTCACAATGCCTTCCTTTTCCTCTCCCTCTCAGTCTCCTTCTCCTTTACATTGTAGTCTCCTGTGTGAATTCACAATGCCTTCCTTTTCATCTCCCTCTCCGTCTCCTTCTCCTTTACATTGTAGTCTCCTGTGTGAATTCACAATGCCTTCCTTTTCCTCTCCCTCTCCGTCTCCTTCTCCTTTACATTGTAGTCTCCTGTGTGAATTCACAATGCCTTCCTTTTCATCTCCCTCTCCGTCTCCTTCTCCTTTACATTGTAGTCTCCTGTGTGAATTCACAATGCCTTCCTTTTCCTCTCCCTCTCCGTCTCCTTCTCCTTTACATTGTAGTCTCCTGTGTGAATTCACAATGCCTTCCTTTTCCTCTCCCTCTCCGTCTCCTTCTCCTTTACATTGTAGTCTGCTGTGTGAATTCACAATGCCTTCCTTTTCCTCTCCGTCTCCTTCTCCTTTACATTGTAGTCTCCTGTGTGAATTCACAATGCCTTCCTTTTCGTCTCCCTCTCCTTCTCCTTCTCCTTTACATTGTAGTCTCCTGTGTGAATTCACAATGCCTTCCTTTTCATCTCCCCTCCGTCTCCTTCTCCTTTACATTGTAGTCTCCTGTGTGAATTCACAATGCCTTCCTTTTCCTCTCCCTCTCCGTCTCCTTCTCCTTTACATTGTAGTCTCCTGTGTGAATTCACAATGCCTTCCTTTTCCTCTCCCTCTCCGTCTCCTTCTCCTTTACATTGTAGTCTGCTGTGTGAATTCACAATGCCTTCCTTTTCCTCTCCCTCTCAGTCTCCTTCTCCTTTACATTGTAGTCTCCTGTGTGAATTCACAATGCCTTCCTTTTCCTCTCCCTCTCCGTCTCCTTCTCCTTTACATTGTAGTCTCCTGTGTGAATTCACAATGCCTTCCTTTTAATCTCCCTCTCCGTCTCCTTCTCCTTTACATTGTAGTCTCCTGTGTGAATTCACAATGCCTTCCTTTTCATCTCCCTCTCCGTCTCCTTCTCCTTTACATTGTAGTCTCCTGTGTGAATTCACAATGCCTTCCTTTTCATCTCCCTCTCCGTCTCCTTCTCCTTTACATTGTAGTCTCCTGTGTGAATTCACAATGCCTTCCTTTTAATCTCCCTCTCCGTCTCCTTCTCCTTTACATTGTAGTCTCCTGTGTGAATTCACAATGCCTTCCTTTTCCTCTCCCTCTCCGTCTCCTTCTCCTTTACATTGTAGTCTGCTGTGTGAATTCACAATGCCTTCCTTTTCCTCTCCCTCTCCGTCTCCTTCTCCTTTACATTGTAGTCTCCTGTGTGAATTCACAATGCCTTCCTTTTCCTTTTCCTTTCTGTAGAATGGAATTGATTTAGATGAAAGGAAAATGAAAGATATCTGAAGGTTTGATTTGTGTTTGTTTTGCTTTAACAATGTATTGTAGGAGGTGAATCGACAAAAACCCACAAGGAAGCTAAAAAAAAACAGAGATGTACAAGATTTGATTTGACAGACAATCATCTTGGAAATGGAAATAATTCGTCCAGTCTAATATCCTCCTAAAAGTCCATTAACACACAGACTGAACAGTGAATAGACTCTCTGACATTCTTATAAAGATTCTCTTTACTCACATCGAACCAAAGGCCGTTCCAATCCCACTCCTTCTCAACCAGCCTTCCATTTGTCAAACACAAACACGATGACTACTTTCCAATACATGTCGTTTTTTTTCTGGCAGTTTTGTTGTTGTAAAGAAGGTCCCCGTCCATAGGCTTCTCTTGAGTACACTATACACATCGGGTATAGCGGATTTTGTACGCATATCCTATGCTATTTCATTTCGATGCTATGGTTAAGGTTTCAGTCGTCCACTATATCCTCCTAAACGTTTATTAACAAACTGACTGAACATTGAATAGGCCGACTTACTTTCTTATTAAGATTCTCTTTAATCACGTCGAGCCAAGGCCGTTCCAATCACACTGCTTTTCAATCAACGTGTTCTTCCATTGTGACATGATGACTGCATTCCAATACATGTATTTCTTTCTACCTGCTTTGGTGTTGTAATCAAAGTCACACTTTCAGAGGCTTCTTAATACAAAAGGGAGCCCGATGGTTAAGGTTTCAGATAATGGAAAAGGCTACATCCTGAGTGGGTTTCAATGGAGAAGCAAAGTAACGGTTGGGTGTCCTCTCTCTTAGCCTATTTCAAGGTGAATTGTGTGACAATGGTTTTTCTAATGCCACTACTCTTCCACGGCAGACGGACACACTGCAATCTAGCAGGGTGGGGATTGCTGTCGAACAGGAGAGGACAAGAAAGAGGGGGAGAGAAAGAGAGAGGGGTAGAGGGCGAGGGCGGAGAAAGAGAGAAGGGGGAGAGTGGGAGAGAGAGAGGAGAGAGTGACCTGAAAGAGCGAGGAAACAACGATCACTCTTTCTTTGCCCTCCAGTCCTGCCAACAATCCCGGCTAATTAAAACCAAATTAAATGCCCACAATACAATCTAGAACAAATCTATACTGTAGATATTAGGATATAAGGACTAAATCGGCTTTAAGTCTCAAGTAAAAGTCCATTATATTATGCTAAAGCCAAAGCATTTCTGTTTTTAAACCTCGTCCCTAATAATAAGGCTTAATTGTCATGATAAGCAATAATATTAAATACATTGTTTCAATAATTAACCAGTATTATTCAGTTTAGGTCCTTGGCTTATTTTGAACATTAAGATCCAACACAGCAACAATGTTAAAGGTCCAATGGAGCTGTTTTTATCTCAACATCAAATCATTTCTGGATAACAATTAAGTACCTTACTGTGATTGTTTTCAAATTAAATGGTGAAAAACGAACAAATATAGCTTCTTAGCAAAGAGCCATTTCTCAATCAAGAAGCTAAGAGTGTCTGGGAGTGGTCTTATTGGGGAGGGGGAAACTACAAAAACGAGCTGTTATTGGCAGAGAGGTTTGGAACTCTCTTATTGGTCTTTTAACTCACTTACCACCTGGTGATTTCACCAGGCAGACCAAAACACCATCTGACCAAAACAGGTTGAAATTGCAGGCGGTCTTTTGCAAACAGCTCTTACACTAAAAGGGTGTTATCATCATTTTCACAATTTCACAGTATTATTCCAACCTCATAGTGGAAATATTTTTAAAACACAGTAATATCACGTTTTTGACTGCACTGGGCCTTTTTAACGACAATGTTTTACACAGTCGTGCGGTTGGCTCGTGTATTTTATTCATAAGAGTTAGCAGAGATATTTTACTTCAACATTATAAGCTCATCGTATTACCGTTCCTTATGTCGGTGTTGACATTGTGGAGAAACTGATTAAAGGATTACCAATAATAACATCAAGACCATGAAACGTCCACAACAACAACAATCTGCATCCGAGCCTCAAATGAATCACTTCATTTATTTATATTTAACCTTTCATGTTATTTAGTGATTTATTTTATTTATCCTGAGGACAGCTTTGAAGTGTGACAGCCGAGGAGAAACCTAGTTATATGCTTCCACTAGGCTTTGTAGCAGGAGTGGATCGTTAGGGTGCAGTTGGTGTGTGTCACCATAAAACAGAGTCAAATAATTACACCTCGTTAGGTCAACGAGAAGAGTCTGAAAAGGTCAATCGGCTTTATTTAATTCTCAAACAGGGTTTTACTGGTGCATATCAGAGAATACTTTACTCCAGCTACATTAATATTGGTACTTTCAAGGTAATTTCTCTTGGCATTTCATACGGATAATTATTTTGTTCCCTCTGCCTTTATGGACCTCTGCCTTCTGTCTCCTGACACGATTCCCGGAGTCCACATCAGGATTCTGGTGCCTTGAATTCTGATTCACTGCGATCTGATTTATTTTGACTGTCAAAAAAAAAATCTCAATTTGTTATGTCTGGATTTCCGTTGACTCCTATCAGAGAGGTCAAGAACGTTCTCACCCACCAATTAAAATAAACATTCTTCAGATTGGCATTTATTTGTTCTTATGAGCCAGATAAGTGCCTTTTCCTCCCAGTCCTTTTTCCTAACCATCATTCCCACTGAGTGGATATTTCATTATTCCCGGATAATAATAACTTTCATCGGGAATGTCAAATCCAATCCCGAGAGAGCGAGAGAGAGAGAGAGAGAGAGCGAGAGAGAGAGCGAGAGAGAGAGCGAGAGAGAGAGAGCGAGAGAGAGAGCGAGAGAGAGAGAGAGAGAGAGAGAGCGAGAGAGAGAGAGAGCGAGAGAGAGAGAGAGAGAGAGAGAGAGAGAGAGAGAGAGAGAGAGAGAGAGAGAGAGAGAGAGAGAGAGAGAGAGAGAGAGAGAGAGAGAGAGAGAGAGAGAGAGAGAGAGAGAGCGAGAGACACAGACACAGACACAGACAGACAGTTTTGATTGATGCAGGAACATGTTTAAATGGACGACGCCTAAGGGGGACACATGGCTATTATTTGGAAGGAATCAATAGTATTGGAAATGAGTTGGGGATCGTGTTTAGTCTTAGCCTTTTCATCTGTATGAGTTTAATATGAGGTGTTCTGGTCCGACACTGGAGTAATATGTTGGAATCCATCAGGGCTGGACCTAAAGGGTAATAGCATAAGGCCTTGTTTCAAGGCAATAAAAACAGAGTACATGGTGGATTGTGGAGGGGCTAACATTTCTTCTAAGTCTGACCATAGACTTTTAACTCGCGCTGCGTAAGCACTGAGCAAACAAAATATGTCCCCCTGTGAGACTTCCCCCAAGCACCTGTCAGGTTGTAAAACGACAGGAGTTTTAGCTCTCCCAATTCATCTTAATGCTTAAATGATGAACATGACTCGGGTGTTGTTTGAACACTGCATTCGTTTATTGAAAGCAGTGGGCGATGAGAACAGAGACACATTCTTACACGGACATTTCCAGGTGTGTGTCGACTGTTATCAGACACATACAATTCGACGCAATTCAATTTTGCATGCCAATCCCAAGTCATTCTATTCAATATTCATAAAATGAACTGTAATTATAGTCAGAACGGTGTGATTGATTTGAACCGAAAGGTTCAGAAGACCCTGATCAACATGGAGTTTGTTCTCACGTTGACCTTCAACCCCAGCTCAGCATGTTTGGTCTATTGATTGGAGAACAAGAATCAGTTGGTTATGTTCTATTTTTCTCTAAACATTACATTTTGCTGTGTTAAATCAACACTGAAAGAGTTCAGTTTAACATTATCTCCGAGCACATATGGTCCCACTCTACAGAGTGGAAAAAGTACTCATTTTGAGTGTTAATGTAACACACCGTTGTGTAAAACATGTACACTGCATTACACGTGTCAGTGTTGCTCAAATGTAACACTATGGGGTAATTCGCACTCACTGTGTTATCTCTATCCAACACCAATGTTGAACTAGAGTCAGTGTTTGACAAAAACACTGTTACAGTAAGTCATTTTGGGTGTTGTTTTAACACTGTGTGGTATAAAACCTTATTTGTATATTTCCCATGCTGCCTTTTCTTTTTGATTGAATTGTAGAGTTACCACCCATGACTGTATTTGTTAGTGACAGAGACATGATTATTGAATTCTTTCCTTTTAAAGGCCTGTGGATTTTACCAAATGAGTATCAATAAAATTAAACTTCATGACAATACAATGCATACAGTATATCATAAGTCCTTACTGATGGCCTAGTTTTACCTGAGAAAACTCCTGGTTTACAGGCCACACCAGGCCTGCAAATCACATTATGCTGGCTTACAAAGTGATGTGCAATTCCTATTGGATTCCTATTGGAACAACAATAACTTATTTTACACTACTGAGTGTTAATTTCACTCTGACAAAAATCAACAATGGACACTTTGCTTTGTACTATAGTATAGGCCTCTATTACTTGGCTTACATGGTAAAATGCATTCTATATTCTCAACATGTTCTGTGGGGGTAGATAAAAAAGTATTTCTGCCACCCTCTGCCCATAGGCATCACCCCAGACCAAACGACCTCAATGTGTCCCCCACTGAAGGATCCGCGCTCTCACTTAAGTGTCCCTTCACTCACCCAGACAGCGCTGCTGATCCAGACACTCTCCAGATTAGGAATCAAGCCAAGGCATAGTGGTTGCCTATGGCTCAGTATACCTGCAGAGTGATATCCATGTTAGACAATGATCCTCTCTCTCTCTCGTTCACTTTCTGTACTGCAGAGAAAACAAGCCTATTAGGGGCAGCCTGATGATGTTTAGCTGTTGTCTCCTCTAAATTGCATCTTCCTTCCTTTCTTTTCTCCTGTAACCCCTACCTTTCTATGCCCTGTCTCTCTCGCTCTCTCCCTCTCGCTCTCTCGCTCTCTCTGTCTGTGTTTATGTGCAGGACTGAAACCAAGCCCTCCATCCACCCAGACCACTGTGGGGCTGTAGAGATGGCCATGAGGTTTTACACAGAAGTACCCAACAGGTATAAGTAACATGCTATTTAAAAGCTGACAACACTGCAGAATGTCCCACTCCACCTTTGAGGTTCCAGAAGGCGATTGTCTGTGTTCTATCCGAGGAGCATCAGTAAAACACTCCAGTCCAATGTTAGCATTCCTCTCGGTCAACAGCTCATTTCATCTCTCAGCTGTTGTTTTTGTATCTGTCCCGAACACAACTGACTGCAAAAGGTGATGCCCATACACAGAGCTTGACCAGCTCTGTTGAAGTCCTATATATTAGTGGTTGGTGGATCGTTTGTCCAGATGTGTAATATGCTAACTAGCATATGCTAATATCCTACCACACGTCAAATCATTCAAAAGCTGCACCAATGTTAAATATGAACGGAGAGGCCAGGACAGTGCATGAAGACATGAGACAACCAGCTCAAAAAGCTCCCCCATTTATCTTGTTTAGGGACAATGCAAGTATCCTACCAAGACTATCCTGCAACACCACGATGAATAATTGCATTATTGTTTTCAAGTGAGTACAACATTCTACCCTAGGCTGTAAACTGCAGTGAAAATGTCATGAAATAACAGAGGAAAAGCCCTGTGATTTGAATATGTCGTTACATTCATTCCATTTGGATCAGTTGTGGATCTATTCTCGACAGTTTATAAGGTCCAGAAACACACAGTAGCTGGCCAGTCTGGATGTATACTGAACAGAAACACACAGTAGCTGGCCAGTCTGGATGTATACTGAACAGAAACACACAGTAGCAGGCCAGTCTGGATGTATACTGAACAGAAACACACAGTAGCTGGCCAGTCTGGATGTATACTGAACAGAAACACACAGTAGCTGGCCAGTCTGGATGTATACTGAACAGAAACACACAGTAGCTGGCCAGTCTGGATGTATACTGAACAGAAACACACAGTAGCTGGCGAGTCTGGATGTATACTGAACAGAAACACACAGTAGCAGGCCAGTCTGGATGTATACTGAACAGAAACACACAGTAGCAGGCCAGTCTGGATGTATACTGAACAGAAACACACAGTAGCTGGCGAGTCTGGATGTATACTGAACAGAAACACACAGTAGCTGGCCAGTCTGGATGTATACTGAACAGAAACACACAGTAGCTGGCGAGTCTGGATGTATACTGAACAGAAACACACAGTAGCAGCCAGTCTGGATGTATACTGAACAGAAACACACAGTAGCTGGCCAGTCTGGATGTATACTGAACAGAAACACACAGTAGCTGGCCAGTCTGGATGTATACTGAACAGAAACACACAGTAGCTGGCCAGTCTGGATGTATACTGAACAGAAACACACAGTAGCTGGCCAGTCTGGATGTATACTGAACAGAAACACACAGTAGCTGGCCAGTCTGGATGTATACTGAACAGAAACACACAGTAGCTGGCCAGTCTGGATGTATACTGAACAGAAACACACAGTAGCTGGCGAGTCTGGATGTATACTGAACAGAAACACACAGTAGCTGGCCAGTCTGGATGTATACTGAACAGAAACACACAGTAGCTGGCCAGTCTGGATGTATACTGAACAGAAACACACAGTAGCTGGCGAGTCTGGATGTATACTGAACAGAAACACACAGTAGCTGGCGAGTCTGGATGTATACTGAACAGAAACACACAGTAGCTGGCCAGTCTGGATGTATACTGAACAGAAACACACAGTAGCTGGCGAGTCTGGATGTATACTGAACAGAAACACACAGTAGCTGGCCAGTCTGGATGTATACTGAACAGAAACACACAGTAGCTGGCCAGTCTGGATGTATACTGAACAGAAACACACAGTAGCTGGCCAGTCTGGATGTATACTGAACAGAAACACACAGTAGCTGGCCAGTCTGGATGTATACTGAACAGAAACACACAGTAGCTGGCCAGTCTGGATGTATACTGAACAGAAACACACAGTAGCTGGCCAGTCTGGATGTATACTGAACAGAAACACACAGTAGCTGGCCAGTCTGGATGTATACTGAACAGAAACACACAGTAGCTGGCCAGTCTGGATGTATACTGAACAGAAACACACAGTAGCTGGCCAGTCTGGATGTATACTGAACAGAAACACACAGTAGCTGGCCAGTCTGGATGTATACTGAACAGAAACACACAGTAGCTGGCGAGTCTGGATGTATACTGAACAGAAACACACAGTAGCTGGCCAGTCTGGATGTATACTGAACAGAAACACACAGTAGCTGGCCAGTCTGGATGTATACTGAACAGAAACACACAGTAGCTGGCCAGTCTGGATGTATACTGAACAGAAACACACAGTAGCTGGCCAGTCTGGATGTATACTGAACAGAAACACACAGTAGCTGGCCAGTCTGGATGTATACTGAACAGAAACACACAGTAGCAGTAGCTGGCCAGTCTGGATGTATACTGAACAGAAACACACAGTAGCTGGCCAGTCTGGATGTATACTGAACAGAAACACACAGTAGCTGGCCAGTCTGGATGTATACTGAACAGAAACACACAGTAGCTGGCCAGTCTGGATGTATACTGAACAGAAACACACAGTAGCTGGCCAGTCTGGATGTATACTGAACAGAAACACACAGTAGCTGGCCAGTCTGGATGTATACTGAACAGAAACACACAGTAGCTGGCCAGTCTGGATGTATACTGAACAGAAACACACAGTAGCTGGCCAGTCTGGATGTATACTGAACAGAAACACACAGTAGCTGGCCAGTCTGGATGTATACTGAACAGAAACACACAGTAGCTGGCCAGTCTGGATGTATACTGAACAGAAACACACAGTAGCTGGCGAGTCTGGATGTATACTGAACAGAAACACACAGTAGCTGGCGAGTCTGGATGTATACTGAACAGAAACACACAGTAGCTGGCCAGTCTGGATGTATACTGAACAGAAACACACAGTAGCTGGCCAGTCTGGATGTATACTGAACAGAAACACACAGTAGCTGGCCAGTCTGGATGTATACTGAACAGAAACACACAGTAGCTGGCCAGTCTGGATGTATACTGAACAGAAACACACAGTAGCTGGCCAGTCTGGATGTATACTGAACAGAAACACACAGTAGCTGGCCAGTCTGGATGTATACTGAACAGAAACACACAGTAGCTGGCCAGTCTGGATGTATACTGAACAGAAACACACAGTAGCTGGCCAGTCTGGATGTATACTGAACAGAAACACACAGTAGCTGGCCAGTCTGGATGTATACTGAACAGAAACACACAGTAGCTGGCCAGTCTGGATGTATACTGAACAGAAACACACAGTAGCTGGCCAGTCTGGATGTATACTGAACAGAAACACACAGTAGCTGGCCAGTCTGGATGTATACTGAACAGAAACACACAGTAGCTGGCCAGTCTGGATGTATACTGAACAGAAACACACAGTAGCTGGCCAGTCTGGATGTATACTGAACAGAAACACACAGTAGCTGGCCAGTCTGGATGTATACTGAACAGAAACACACAGTAGCTGGCCAGTCTGGATGTATACTGAACAGAAACACACAGTAGCTGGCCAGTCTGGATGTATACTGAACAGAAACACACAGTAGCTGGCCAGTCTGGATGTATACTGAACAGAAACACACAGTAGCTGGCCAGTCTGGATGTATACTGAACAGAAACACACAGTAGCAGGCCAGTCTGGATGTATACTGAACAGAAACACACAGTAGCTGGCCAGTCTGGATGTATACTGAACAGAAACACACAGTAGCTGGCCAGTCTGGATGTATACTGAACAGAAACACACAGTAGCTGGCCAGTCTGGATGTATACTGAACAGAAACACACAGTAGCCGGCCAGTCTGGATGTATACTGAACAGAAACACACAGTAGCTGGCGGGTCTGGATGTATACTGAACAGAAACACACAGTAGCTGGCCAGTCTGGATGTATACTGAACAGAAACACACAGTAGCTGGCCAGTCTGGATGTATACTGAACAGAAACACACAGTAGCTGGCGAGTCTGGATGTATACTGAACAGAAACACACAGTAGCTGGCGAGTCTGGATGTATACTGAACAGAAACACACAGTAGCTGGCTAGTCTGGATGTATACTGAACAGAAACACACAGTAGCTGGCCAGTCTGGATGTATACTGAACAGAAACACACAGTAGCTGGCCAGTCTGGATGTATACTGAACAGAAACACACAGTAGCTGGCCAGTCTGGATGTATACTGAACAGAAACACACAGTAGCTGGCCAGTCTGGATGTATACTGAACAGAAACACACAGTAGCTGGCCAGTCTGGATGTATACTGAACAGAAACACACAGTAGCTGGCCAGTCTGGATGTATACTGAACAGAAACACACAGTAGCTGGCCAGTCTGGATGTATACTGAACAGAAACACACAGTAGCTGGCGAGTCTGGATGTATACTGAACAGAAACACACAGTAGCTGGCCAGTCTGGATGTATACTGAACAGAAACACACAGTAGCTGGCGAGTCTGGATGTATACTGAACAGAAACACACAGTAGCAGGCCAGTCTGGATGTATACTGAACAGAAACACACAGTAGCAGGCCAGTCTGGATGTATACTGAACAGAAACACACAGTAGCTGGTGAGTCTGGATGTATACTGAACAGAAACACACAGTAGCAGGCCAGTCTGGATGTATACTGAACAGAAACACACAGTAGCTGGCGAGTCTGGATGTATACTGAACAGAAACACACAGTAGCAGGCGAGTCTGGATGTATACTGAACAGAAACACACAGTAGCTGGCCAGTCTGGATGTATACTGAACAGAAACACACAGTAGCTGGCCAGTCTGGATGTATACTGAACAGAAACACACAGTAGCTGGCCAGTCTGGATGTATACTGAACAGAAACACACAGTAGCCGGCCAGTCTGGATGTATACTGAACAGAAACACACAGTAGCTGGCGAGTCTGGATGTATACTGAACAGAAACACACAGTAGCTGGCCAGTCTGGATGTATACTGAACAGAAACACACAGTAGCTGGCCAGTCTGGATGTATACTGAACAGAAACACACAGTAGCAGGCCAGTCTGGATGTATACTGAACAGAAACACACAGTAGCTGGCGAGTCTGGATGTATACTGAACAGAAACACACAGTAGCTGGCGAGTCTGGATGTATACTGAACAGAAACACACAGTAGCTGGCCAGTCTGGATGTATACTGAACAGAAACACACAGTAGCTGGCCAGTCTGGATGTATACTGAACAGAAACACACAGTAGCTGGCCAGTCTGGATGTATACTGAACAGAAACACACAGTAGCTGGCCAGTCTGGATGTATACTGAACAGAAACACACAGTAGCTGGCCAGTCTGGATGTATACTGAACAGAAACACACAGTAGCTGGCCAGTCTGGATGTATACTGAACAGAAACACACAGTAGCTGGCGAGTCTGGATGTATACTGAACAGAAACACACAGTAGCAGGCGAGTCTGGATGTATACTGAACAGAAACACACAGTAGCTGGCCAGTCTGGATGTATACTGAACAGAAACACACAGTAGCTGGCCAGTCTGGATGTATACTGAACAGAAACACACAGTAGCAGGCCAGTCTGGATGTATACTGAACAGAAACACACAGTAGCTGGCCAGTCTGGATGTATACTGAACAGAAACACACAGTAGCTGGCCAGTCTGGATGTATACTGAACAGAAACACACAGTAGCTGGCCAGTCTGGATGTATACTGAACAGAAACACACAGTAGCAGGTGAGTCTGGATGTATACTGAACAGAAACACACAGTAGCTGGCCAGTCTGGATGTATACTGAACAGAAACACACAGTAGCTGGCCAGTCTGGATGTATACTGAACAGAAACACACAGTAGCAGGCCAGTCTGGATGTATACTGAACAGAAACACACAGTAGCTGGCGAGTCTGGATGTATACTGAACAGAAACACACAGTAGCTGGCCAGTCTGGATGTATACTGAACAGAAACACACAGTAGCTGGCCAGTCTGGATGTATACTGAACAGAAACACACAGTAGCTGGCGAGTCTGGATGTATACTGAACATAAACACACAGTAGCTGGCCAGTCTGGATGTATACTGAACAGAAACACACAGTAGCTGGCCAGTCTGGATGTATACTGAACAGAAACACACAGTAGCTGGCGAGTCTGGATGTATACTGAACAGAAACACACAGTAGCTGGCCAGTCTGGATGTATACTGAACAGAAACGCACAGTAGCTGGCCAGTCTGGATGTATACTGAACAGAAACACACAGTAGCTGGCCAGTCTGGATGTATACTGAACAGAAACACACAGTAGCTGGCGAGTCTGGATGTATACTGAACAGAAACACACAGTAGCTGGCCAGTCTGGATGTATACTGAACAGAAACACACAGTAGCAGGCCAGTCTGGATGTATACTGAACAGAAACACACAGTAGCTGGCGAGTCTGGATGTATACTGAACAGAAACACACAGTAGCAGGCCAGTCTGGATGTATACTGAACAGAAACACACAGTAGCTGGCGAGTCTGGATGTATACTGAACAGAAACACACAGTAGCTGGCCAGTCTGGATGTATACTGAACAGAAACACACAGTAGCTGGCGAGTCTGGATGTATACTGAACAGAAACACACAGTAGCTGGCCAGTCTGGATGTATACTGAACAGAAACACACAGTAGCTGGCGAGTCTGGATGTATACTGAACAGAAACACACAGTAGCAGGCGAGTCTGGATGTATACTGAACAGAAACACACAGTAGCAGGCGAGTCTGGATGTATACTGAACAGAAACACACAGTAGCTGGCCAGTCTGGATGTATACTGAACAGAAACACACAGTAGCTGGCCAGTCTGGATATATACTGAACAGAAATATAAACGCGGCATGCAACAATGTTAACGATTTTACTGAGCTACAGTTCATAGAAGAAAATCAGTCAATTGAAATAAATGCTATGGATTTCACATGACTGGGCAGGGGCACAGCCGTGGGTGAGCCTGGGAGGGCAAAGGCCCACCCACCGGGGAGCCATTCCCAGCCAGCTTTATTACAGCCAGAAATTCTCCTCAGTTTCATCAGCTGTCAGGGTGTCTGGTCTCAGAAGATCCCGCAGGTGAAAAAGCCTGATGTGGAGGTCCTGGACTGGCATGATTACACTCAGTCTACGGTTGTGAGGCTGGTAGGGTCTGCTTTCGACCGTTTATACGGTCCAGAATCACACAGTAGCAGGCCAGTCTGAATGTATTTTAAGTTCTGATACTGAGATACACTGTCTGCTGCACATCATCATTCTCCCAAGTCATCCTATAATAATGTGGCCACATATGCTTCCAGCAGGCCAAGTTATTCAGGAATGCTTGCCATGCGTTCTGCCTCCTCTCCGATCCAAGTGGCTATCTCTCGTACACCTAGAACCTAACGCTTCAATATAGCCTCAATATTAGTCATTTAACTTGTTTAATGTATCACCTTGTATGTGTGTCATGAACACAGCCAGTCACAATGTTGTAATCTGATTAAGCTGCTTCAAACGTTTACTGTAGGCTACCAGAGCACATTTGTCCAAAATATAGTTCCAGCATCCCAACTGTGAAGATTATGGTGTTGAAATTGTAAACCATGATGTTGAAGTGCCCGAAGCCTTTGGTTGTGGTATGTTGGCAAACCAGAGGTGCCTTGTTGCTCTTATAAACTGTTTACCAATTAGAACAGTAAAAATACATGTTTGGTCCTTCCCTGATATACATCGGCTTTCAGCCAATCAGCATTCAGGGCTCGAACCACCCGGTTTATAATTATAAATATGGCATCAAAATGTTGAAAATGTGATTTCCACCAAGCTGATCGTTGTCTGCAGCCGGCTGTGATCGTAGTATAATGAAACAGCCAAGGGGAGTTAGTTCCTATGGAGGTCAGAGAACCCTCAACCTTCTGGTCCTTAGCCCTGGGTGCATCGACTGTGCCACAAAAGTATACTGAAGTTTGTAAACACAGCGTTGCTACCGTTATTGTTATTTGTGGCTGTGAACATCATTTTGAGTTAATTCTATGAGGGGGGAGGGTGCTCGTAATTCTATGACGGGGGAGGGTGCTCATAATACTATGACGGGGGAGGGTGCTCATAATTCTATGAGGGGGAGGGTGCTCGTAATTCTATGAGGGGGGAGGGTGCTCATAATACTATGAGGGGGGGGGGTGCTCATAATTCTATGAGGGGGAGGGTGCTCATAATTCTATGAGGGGGAGGGTGCTCATAATTCTATGAGGGGGTGCTCATAATTCTATGAGGGGGGAGGGTGCTCATAATTCTATGAGGGGGGAGGGTGCTCATAATTCTATGAGGGGGAGGGTGCTCATAATTCTATGACGGGGAGGGTGCTCGTAATTCTATGACGGGGGAGGGTGCTCATAATTCTATGAGGGGGAGGGTGCTCATAATTCTATGAGGGGGAGGGTGCTCATAATTCTATGAGGGGGAGGGTGCTCATAATTCTATGAGGGGGAGGGTGCTCATAATTCTATGACGGGGAGGGTGCTCATAATTCTATGAGGGGGGAGGGTGCTCGTAATTCTATGACGGGGGAGGGTGCTCATAATTCTATGAGGGGGAGGGTGCTCATAATTCTATGAGGGGGGGAGGGTGCTCATAATTCTATGAGGGGGGAGGGTGCTCATAATTCTATGAGGGGGGGAGGGTGCTCATAATTCTATGAGGGGAGAGGGTGCTCATAATTCTATGACGGGGAGGGTGCTCATAATTCTATGAGGGGGGAGGGTGCTCATAATTCTATGACGGGGGAGGGTGCTCATAATTCTATGAGGGGGAGGGTGCTCATAATACTATGAGGGGGGAGGGTGCTCATAATACTATGAGGGGGAGGGTGCTCATAATACTATGACGGGGGAGGGTGCTCATAATACTATGAGGGGGGAGGGTGCTCATAATACTATGAGGGGGAAGGTGCTCATAATACTATGACGGGGGGAGGGTGATCATAATACTATGAGGGGGAGGGTGCTCATAATTCTATGAGGGGGAGGGTGCTCATAATTCTATGACGGGGGAGGGTGATCATAATACTATGAGGGGGGAGGGTGCTCATAATTCTATGAGGGGGGAGGGTGCTCATAATACTATGACGGGGGAGGGTGTTCATAATTCTATGAGGGGGGAGGGTGCTCATAATTCTATGAGGGGGGAGGGTGCTCATAATACTATGACGGGGGAGGGTGATCATAATACTATGAGGGGGGAGGGTGATCATAATTCTATGAGGGGAGGGTGATCATAATACTATGAGGGGGAGGGTGCTCATAATACTATGAGGGGGAGGGTGATCATAATACTATGAGGGGGAGGGTGCTCATAATACTATGAGGGGGGAGGGTGCTCATAATACTATGAGGGGGAGGGTGCTCATAATACTATGAGGGGGGAGGGTGATCATAATACTATGAGGGGGGAGGGTGCTCATAATACTATGAGGGGGGAGGGTGCTCATAATACTATGAGGGGGAGGGTGATCATAATACTATGAGGGGGGAGGGTGCTCATAATACGATGAAGGGGGAGGGTGCTCATAATTCTATGAGGGGGAGGGTGCTCATAATTCTATGAGGGGGGAGGGTGCTCATAATACTATGAGGGGGGAGGGTGCTCATAATACTATGAGGGGGGAGGGTGCTCATAATACTATGAGGGGGGAGGGTGCTCATAATACTATGAGGGGGGAGGGTGCTCATAATACTATGAGGGGGAGGGTGCTCATAATTCTATGAGGGGGAGGGTGCTCATAATACTATGAGGGGGAGGGTGCTCATAATTCTATGAGGGGGGAGGGTGCTCATAATTCTATGAGGGGGGAGGGTGCTCATAATTCTATGACGGGGGAGGGTGCTCATAATACTATGACGGGGGGGAGGGTGCTCATAATACTATGAGGGGGGAGGGTGCTCATAATACTATGAGGGGGGAGGGTGCTCATAATACTATGAGAGGGGAGGGTGATCATAATACTATGACGGGGGGAGGGTGATCATAATTCTATGAGGGGGGAGGGTGCTCATAATTCTATGAGGGGGAGGGTGCTCATAATACTATGACGGGGGAGGGTGCTCATAATACTATGAGGGGGAGGGTGCTCATAATACTATGAGGGGGGAGGGTGCTCATAATACTATGAGGGGGGAGGGTGCTCATAATACTATGAGAGGGGAGGGTGATCATAATACTATGACGGGGGAGGGTGATCATAATACTATGAGGGGGGAGGGTGATCATAATTCTATGAGGGGGGAGGGTGCTCATAATACTATGACGGGGGAGGGTGCTCATAATACTATGAGGGGGGAGGGTGCTCATAATTCTATGAGGGGGAGGGTGCTCATAATTCTATGACGGGGGAGGGTGATCATAATACTATGAGGGGGGAGGGTGCTCATAATTCTATGAGGGGGAGGGTGCTCATAATACTATGACGGGGGAGGGTGATCATAATTCTATGAGGGGGAGGGTGCTCATAATTCTATGAGGGGGAGGGTGCTCATAATACTATGACGGGGGAGGGTGATCATAATACTATGAGGGGGAGGGTGATCATAATTCTATGAGGGGGAGGGTGATCATAATACTATGAGGGGGGAGGGTGCTCATAATACTATGAGGGGGGAGGGTGATCATAATTCTATGAGGGGGAGGGTGCTCATAATACTATGAGGGGAGGGTGCTCATAATACTATGAGGGGGGAGGGTGCTCATAATACTATGAGGGGAGGGTGCTCATAATATTATGAGGGGGAGGGTGATCATAATACTATGAGGGGGAGGGTGCTCATAATACTATGAGGGGGAGGGTGCTCATAATACTATGAGGGGGGAGGGTGATCATAATACTATGAGGGGAGGGTGCTCATAATACGATGAAGGGGGAGGGTGCTCATAATTCTATGAGGGGGGAGGGTGCTCATAATTCTATGAGGGGGGAGGGTGCCTCATAATACTATGAGGGGGGAGGGTGCTCATAATACTATGAGGGGGAGGGTGATCATAATACTATGAGGGGGGAGGGTGCTCATAATACTATGAGGGAGGAGGGTGCTCATAATTCTATGAGGGGGGAGGGTGCTCATAATACTATGAGGGGGAGGGTGCTCATAATTCTATGAGGGGGAGGGTGCTCATAATTCTATGAGGGGGAGGGTGCTCATAATTCTATGACGGGGAGGGTGCTCATAATACTATGACGGGGGAGGGTGCTCATAATACTATGAGGGGGAGGGTGATCATAATTCTATGACGGGGAGGGTGCTCATAATACTATGAGGGGGGAGGGTGCTCATAATACTATGACGGGGAGGGTGATCATAATACTATGAGGGGGGAGGGTGCTCATAATACTATGAGGGGGGAGGGTGCTCATAATTCTATGAGGGGGGAGGGTGCTCATAATACTATGAGGGGGGAGGGTGCTCATAATTCTATGAGGGGGGAGGGTGCTCATAATTCTATGAGGGGGGAGGGTGCTCATAATTCTATGACGGGGGAGGGTGCTCATAATACTATGACGGGGGAGGGTGCTCATAATACTATGAGGGGGAGGGTGATCATAATTCTATGACGGGGGAGGGTGCTCATAATACTATGAGGGGGGAGGGTGCTCATAATACTATGACGGGGAGGGTGATCATAATACTATGACGGGGAGGGTGCTCATAATACTATGAGGGGGGAGGGTGCTCATAATTCTATGACGGGGGAGGGTGATCATAATACTATGACGGGGGAGGGTGCTCATAATACTATGAGGGGGGAGGGTGCTCATAATTCTATGACGGGGGAGGGTGATCATAATACTATGAGGGGGGAGGGTGCTCATAATACTATGAGGGGGGAGGGTGCTCATAATTCTATGACGGGGGAGGGTGATCATAATACTATGACGGGGGAGGGTGCTCATAATACTATGAGGGGGGAGGGTGCTCATAATTCTATGACGGGGGGGGGTGCTCATAATACTATGAGGGGGGAGGGTGATCATAATTCTATGACGGGGGGGGTGATCATAATACTATGAGGGGGAGGGTGATCATAATTCTATGAGGGGGGAGGGTGCTCATAATTCTATGAGGGGGAGGGTGATCATAATACTATGAAGGGGGAGGGTGCTCATAATACTATGAGGGGGAGGGTGCTCATAATTCTATGACGGGGGAGGGTGCTCATAATACTATGAGGGGGAGGGTGATCATAATTCTATGACGGGGGAGGGTGCTCATAATTCTATGAGGGGGAGGGTGCTCATAATTCTATGAGGGGGAGGGTGATCATAATACTATGAGGGGGAGGGTGCTCATAATTCTATGACGGGGGAGGGTGCTCATAATACTATGAGGGGAGGGTGATCATAATTCTATGAGGGGGGAGGGTGCTCATAATTCTATGAGGGGGGAGGGTGCTCATAATTCTATGAGGGGGAGGGTGATCATAATACTATGACGGGGGAGGGTGATCATAATACTATGAGGGGGAGGGTGATCATAATTCTATTACGGGGGAGGGTGCTCATAATACTATGAGGGGGAGGGTGATCATAATTCTATGACGGGGAGAGGTGATCATAATTCTATGACGGGGGGAGGGTGCTCATAATACTATGACGGGGGAGGGTGCTCATAATACTATGAGGGGGAGGGTGCTCATAATTCTATGACGGGGAGGGTGATCATAATACTATGACGGGGAGGGTGATCATAATACTATGAGGGGGAGGGTGATCATAATTCTATGACGGGGAGGGTGCTCATAATACTATGACGGGGGAGGGTGCTCATAATACTATGAGGGGGAGGGTGCTCATAATTCTATGAGGGGGAGGGTGCTCATAATACTATGACGGGGGAGGGTGCTCATAATTCTATGAGGGGGAGGGTGCTCATAATACTATGACGGGGGAGGGTGATCATAATACTATGAGGGGGAGGGTGCTCATAATTCTATGACGGGGAGGGTGCTCATAATACTATGACGGGGGAGGGTGCTCATAATTCTATGACGGGGGGAGGGTGCTCATAATACTATGACGGGGGAGGGTGCTCATAATTCTATGACGGGGAGGGTGCTCATAATACTATGAGGGGGGAGGTGCTCATAATTCTATGACGGGGGAGGGTGCTCATAATACTATGAGGGGGAGGGTGATCATAATTCTATGACGGGGGAGGGTGCTCATAATACTATGAGGGGGAGGGTGATCATAATTCTATGAGGGGGGAGGGTGCTCATAATTCTATGAGGGGGGAGGGTGATCATAATACTATGACGGGGGAGGGTGATCATAATACTATGAGGGGGAGGGTGATCATAATTCTATGACGGGGGAGGGTGCTCATAATACTATGGGGGGGGAGGGTGATCATAATTCTATGACGGGGGAGGGTGATCATAATTCTATGACGGGGGGATGGTGCTCATAATACTATGACGGGGGAGGGTGCTCATAATACTATGAGGGGGAGGGTGCTCATAATTCTATGACGGGGGAGGGTGATCATAATACTATGACGGGGGAGGGTGATCATAATTCTATGACGGGGAGGGTGATCATAATACTATGAGGGGAGGGTGATCATAATTCTATGACGGGGAGGGTGCTCATAATACTATGACGGGGGGAGGGTGCTCATAATACTATGAGGGGGGAGGGTGCTCATAATTCTATGAGGGGGAGGGTGCTCATAATACTATGACGGGGGAGGGTGATCATAATTCTATGAGGGGGAGGGTGCTCATAATACTATGACGGGGAGGGTGCTCATAATACTATGAGGGGGAGGGTGCTCATAATTCTATGACGGGGGAGGGTGCTCATAATACTATGACGGGGAGGGTGCTCATAATTCTATGACGGGGGGAGGGTGCTCATAATACTATGACGGGGAGGGTGCTCATAATTCTATGACGGGGGGAGGGTGCTCATAATACTATGACGGGGGAGGGTGCTCATAATTCTATGACGGGGGAGGGTGATCATAATACTATGACGGGGGAGGGTGATCATAATACCATGAGGGGGGAGGGTGCTCATAATTCTATGAGGGGGGAGGGTGCTCATAATACTATGAGGGGGGAGGGTCGTGTGAAAATATTTGAAATGTTGGGAGGGGGGTGTAGAAAAAATAACATTTCCAACTTGTCCCTAAGCCTAGAATACATGGACACCCTTCAGTACCATATTCACACCCAATTAGTCCATTAAAAAGGTCATTGATTATAATTAAGTCATTCATCGCCATGGAAACCTGAGTGTGTAAAGGCAATCTCCAGACTGAAATTACAGCCGCCCTTTTGTTGTAGGTTACACGTTGTAAACTTTTTTGTTTGTTTGTTTTGTTAAAGACTTGACACAAAGTATTAATTGGTCATCTATCGTTACTAAATAAACACGTACAGCTAGACAGAACATTATTACCATATTTTTTGGGTGTAGCATCTTCATTCAGAATATGCCTTAAGTATTGTGAAGTGCAGACCTATTTGAGTCATAATTCCTTTGACATTTTGAGTGAAGGAAGTCTTATATTCATGGCTGTAGCTTTTGTATTGGAGTAGCTTTATTTTCTAGCCTTGCGAGTGCTATGAGTGTAAGGTGGCTTCTCTGCATATTAGTGGACACCTCCTGTCGGTGTGTGTGGGTGGGTGGGTGTGTGCGTTGGTGTGTGGGTTAGCTACCAAGGTGGGCTCTGACCTCTTCTTTACCTGTCATTGGCAGCTGAAGCCCAGCAGCTTATGAATAAACATCTGGCCAGCCTCAGGTTTTCCTCTTAATGCTGTCCATCAGGGTCTGCCACAGAGGTGTGTCTGCGCATATAGGGGCCTGTTAAAGAACACTGAGCTGAGCTCCTGTTCCCTACTGCCTCCATACAGTGTGGATTCTTCAGCTGGATTCTCGCCCTCTCTCCCTCGCTCTCTCTCTTTCTCGCTTGATGTCTCACTCTTTCTGTCCTTTCTCTCTCTCTATCTCTCTTTCCATTCCCGGATCTCCCAAAACCCCTCAAATTCATAGAGACAGTTATCGCTCCCAGTCTGAGGACACGGTCAGCACATTGTCAGGTCTCACACACAGAGCCTTAATGGAGTGTTTGATGGGTGAAGACCAGTGTAGATGAAAAGGTAGAGTGCCAGTGTTCTGTTTGAACGGCCCACCTCGCCGTGTGAGGATGGAGTCAGCTGGCAGTCCATGGGGCTTCCACTAGTATAGAGGACACCCTCAGACAATATCCCATCTGATCGTTCTACAGCCTACAGTAGTATAGAGGACACCCTCAGACCAATATCCCATCTGATCGTTCCACAGCCTACAGTAGTATAGAGGACACCTCAGACCAATATCCCATCTGATCGTTCACTCTACAGCCTACAGTAGTATAGAGGACACCCTCTATCCCAGACCAGTATATCACCCTCAGACAATCCCATCTGATCGTTCAGTAGTACAGCCTACAGTTCTAGCCTACAGTAGAGGACACCCTCAGACCAATATCCCATCTGATCGTTCTACAGCCTACAGTAGTATAGAGGACACCCTCAGACCAATATCCCATCTGATCGTTCTACAGCCTACAGTAGTATAGAGGACACCCTCAGACCAATATCCCATCTGATCGTTCCACAGCCTACAGTAGTATAGAGGACACTCTCAGACCAATATCCCATCTGATCGTTCCCATCTGATCGTTCTACAGCCTACAGTAGTATAGAGGACACTCTCAGACCAATATCCCATCTGATCGTTCCCACAGCCTACAGTAGTATAGAGGACACCCTCAGACCAATATCCCATCTGATCGTTCTACAGCCTACAGTAGTATAGAGGACACCCTCAGACCAATATCCCATCTGACAGCCTACAGTAGTATAGAGGACACCCTCAGACCAATATCCCATCTGCCTACAGCCTACAGTAGTATAGAGGACACTCTCAGACCAATATCCCATCTGATCGTTCTACAGCCTACAGTAGTATAGCCTACAGTAGTATAGTAGGACATCCTCAGACCAATATCCCATCTGGTCGTTCTACAGCCTACAGTAGTATAGAGGACACCCTCAGACCAATATCCCATCTGATCGTTCTACAGCCTACAGTAGTATAGAGGACACTCTCAGACCAATATCCCATCTGATCGTTCTACAGCCTACAGTAGTATAGAGGACACCCTCAGACCAATATCCCATCTGATCGTTCCACAGCCTACAGTAGTATAGAGGACACTCTCAGACCAATATCCCATCTGATCATTCTACAGCCTACAGTAGTATAGAGGACACCCTCAGACCAATATCCCATCTGATCGTTCTACAGCCTACAGTAGTATAGAGGACACCCTCAGACCAATATCCCATCTGATCGTTCCACAGCCTACAGTAGTATAGAGGACACCCTCAGACCAATATCCCATCTGATCGTTCCACAGCCTAGTCGTATCCCAGAGGACACCCTCAGACCAATATCCCATCTGATCGTTCCACAGCCTACAGTAGTATAGAGGACACCCTCAGACCAATATCCCATCTGATCGTTCCACAGCCTACAGTAGTATAGAGGACACCCTCAGACCAATATCCCATCTGATCGTTCCACAGCCTACAGTCGTATAGAGGACACTCTCAGACCAATATCCCATCTGATCGTTCTACAGCCTACAGTAGTATAGAGGACACCCTCAGACCAATATCCCATCTGGTCGTTCTACAGCCTACAGTAGTATAGAGGACACTCTCAGACCAATATCCCATCTGATCGTTCTACAGCCTACAGTAGTATAGAGGACACCCTCAGACCAATATCCCATCTGATCGTTCTACAGCCTACAGTAGTATAGAGGACACTCTCAGACCAATATCCCATCTGATCGTTCTACAGCCTACAGTAGTATAGAGGACACCCTCAGACCAATATCCCATCTGATCGTTCTACAGCCTACAGTAGTATAGAGGACCAATATCCCATCAGACCAATATCCCATCTATCGTTCTACAGCCTACAGTCGACCAATTCCCATCTGACAGCCTACAGCCTACAGTATATAGAGGACACTCTCAGACCAATATCCCATCTGATCGTTCTACAGCCTACAGTAGTATAGAGGACACCCTCAGACCAATATCCCATCTGATCGTTCTACAGCCTACAGTAGTATAGAGGACACCCTCAGACCAATATCCCATCTGGTCGTTCTACAGCCTACAGTAGTATAGAGGACACCCTCAGACCAATATCCCATCTGGTCGTTCTACAGCCTACAGTAGTATAGAGGACACCCTCAGACCAATATCCCATCTGATCGTTCTACAGCCTACAGTAGTATGGAGGACACTCTCAGACCAATATCCCATCTGATCGTTCCACAGCCTACAGTAGTATAGAGGACACCCTCAGACCAATATCCCATCTGGTCATTCTACAGCCTACAGTAGTATAGAGGACACTCTCAGACCAATATCCCATTTGATCGTTCCACAGCCTACAGTCGTATAGAGGACACCCTCAGACCAATATCCCATCTAATCGTTCTACAGCTTCCATTAGTATAGAGGACACCCTCAGACCAATATCCCATCTGGTCGTTCTACAGCCTACAGTAGTATAGAGGACACCCTCAGACCAATATCCCATCTGATCGTTCTACAGCCTACAGTAGTATAGAGGACACCCTCAGACCAATATCCCATCTGGTCATTCTACAGCCTACAGTAGTATAGAGGACACCCTCAGACCAATATCCCATCTGATCGTTCTACAGCCTACAGTAGTATAGAGGACACTCTCAGACCAATATCCCATCTGATCGTTCCACAGCCTACAGTAGTATAGAGGACACCCTCAGACCAATATCCCATCTGATCGTTCCACAGCCTACAGTAGTATAGAGGACACCCTCAGACCAATATCCCATCTGGTCGTTCTACAGCCTACAGTAGTATAGAGGACACCCTCAGACCAATATCCCATCTGATCGTTCTACAGCCTACAGTAGTATGGAGGACACCCTCAGACCAATATCCCATCTGATCGTTCTACAGCCTACAGTTGTATGGAGGACACTCTCAGACCAATATCCCATCTGATCGTTCCAAAGCCTACAGTAGTATAGAGGACACTCTCAGACCAATATCCCATCTGATCGTTCCACAGCCTACAGTCGTATAGAGGACACTCTCAGACCAATATCCAATCTGATCGTTCTACAGCTTCCACTAGTATAGAGGACACCTTCAGACCAATATCCCATCTGGTCGTTCTACAGCCTACAGTAGTATAGAGGACACCCTCAGACCAATATCCCATCTGGTCGTTCTACAGCCTACAGTAGTATAGAGGACACCCTCAGACCAATATCCCATCTGATCGTTCTACAGCCTACAGTAGTATAGAGGACACCCTCAGACCAATATCCCATCTGATCGTTCCACAGCCTACAGTAGTATGGAGGACACCCTCAGACCAATATCCCATCTGGTCATTCTACAGCCTACAGTAGTATAGAGGACACTCTCAGACCAATATCCCATCTGATCGTTCCACATCCTACAGTAGTATGGAGGACACCCTCAGACCAATATCCCATCTGGTCGTTCTACAGCCTACAGTAGTATAGAGGACACCCTCAGACCAATATCCCATCTGATCGTTCTACAGCCTACAGTAGTATAGAGGACACCCTCAGACCAATATCCCATCTGGTCGTTCTACAGCCTACAGTAGTATAGAGGACACCCTCAGACCAATATCCCATCTGATCGTTCTACAGCCTACAGTAGTATAGAGGACACCCTCAGACCAATATCCCATCTAATCGTTCTACAGCCTACAGTAGTATAGAGGACACCCTCAGACCAATATCCCATCTGATCGTTCTACAGCCTACAGTAGTATAGAGGACACTCTCAGACCAATATCCCATCTGGTCGTTCTACAGCCTACAGTAGTATAGAGGACACCCTCAGACCAATATCCCATCTGATCGTTCTACAGCCTACAGTAGTATAGAGGACACCCTCAGACCAATATCCCATCTGGTCGTTCTACAGCCTACAGTAGTATAGAGGACACCCTCAGACCAATATCCCATCTGATCGTTCTACAGCCTACAGTAGTATGGAGGACACCCTCAGACCAATATCCCATCTGATCGTTCTACAGCCTACAGTAGTATGGAGGACACCCTCAGACCAATATCCCATCTGGTCATTCTACAGCCTACAGTAGTATAGAGGACACTCTCAGACCAATATCCCATCTGATCGTTCCACATCCTACAGTAGTATGGAGGACACCCTCAGACCAATATCCCATCTGATCGTTCCACAGCCTACAGTCGTATAGAGGACACTCTCAGACCAATATCCCATCTGATCGTTCTACAGCCTACAATAGTATAGAGGACACTCTCAGACCAATATCCAATCTGATCGTTCTACAGCCTACAGTAGTATAGAGGACACTCTCAGACCAATATCCCATCTGATCGTTCCACAGCCTACAGTTGTATAGAGGACACTCTCAGACCAATATCCCATCTGATCGTTCTACAGCCTACAATAGTATAGAGGACACTCTCAGACCAATATCCAATCTGATCGTTCCACAGCCTACAGTTGTATAGAGGACACTCTCAGACCAATATCCCATCTGATCGTTCCACAGCCTACAGTAGTATAGAGGACACTCTCAGACCAATATCCAATCTGATCGTTCCACAGGCTACAGTAGTATAGAGGACACTCTCAAACCAATATCCCATCTGATCGTTCCACAGCCTACAGTTGCATCGGCTTTCTCGGCCCGTCCAACATCACAAAGGTGTTGACCAATCACAGCTTGTTTTTGTCGTCAGCGAAGAAAAGAAGCTACATGCAACCCTCTTCATACACAGCCCTATGCGGTCCAGAGGATTTCCTCTGCTATAATGAGATCTGACTCTGAGTTGAGCACCCTGCTGAACGTTCCTCTGTGAGGTCAACGACCAGCAGTGTAGAACGTCTGAACCATCTGGACCTCTGGTTGACACCTGCTCACCACTCACCTCAGGTCAAGACCTCTGACATTGACCACCTGATGTCATGGTTGACCCAACTGCAACTAAACCGATTGACCTTCCCCCTGTCTGTCTTTGAGCATGTCATCATTTCATCATCCGCTGTCTATGAAACCCTGTGACACCATTACTGACGATGGCTGTGAAACAAATCGGAAAGGAATCGAATAGAACAATAGTGTTGAGGAAAGAACCTGCCTGTCCACTGCAATTATCAACGTAGGATACAGTTCTTTATCGGTGCTGGTGCTTTGGCTTCAAAGCTCGGAGCTCACGACGGCCAGTGAAAGAAGAATAGGGAGTGGATTTGGTGGCGCCCCAGCCTCTTGTCATTCATTCGTTAGAGCCATGTCCATTTGTTCTCTGTAAAACATGTTTTTTGGGCAGCTCCCATAACTAGCCAGCCGTCTATTATAGATGGTCTCTGCCAAAGCCTTAAAAGCTACCATGGCAATTACTCCTTTGTAATGCGAGTTGCAGACATCATAAATGTATAACTTTGATTGTGGTTAATTGCCCGCGGGGTGACTGGTTGTGCATGTCTAATACTGTAACTGTCTCCAGTCCTGATTTATCCCCTTTGATTAACCTCAGGCTGGGGAAAAGCAGGAAAGGGGAAATGTATGGAGGGTTTACAAGCTTTTAAAGATTAGAAGGACTCTATCGCTCTATTGTACATGTGCCTTTGGAGGGCTGGGGAGGGGATTAATATGCACTTTGCAGACTATATAGAGCATGTTTTTTTTTATGATTGCATTGCCTTCCTGTTCTGAAACCATGGGTCTGTTTTGAATATGCTATTCTTGTTGCCTGCTATTGTTCCAGTCCAGACTCTGTAGACTCTGTGGACCTGCAGTCCAAGCCTTTTCTCCCTGCTATTGTTCTAGTCCAGACTCTGTTGACTCTGTTGACCTGCAGTCCAAGCCTTTTCTCCCTGCTATTGTTCCAGTCCAGACGCTGTTGACTCTGTTGACTCTGTTGACCTGCAGTCCAAGCCTTTTCTCCCTGCTATTGTTCCAGTCCAGACTCTGTTGACTCTGTTGACCTGCAGTCCAAGCCTTTTCTCCCTGCTATTGTTCCAGTCCAGACTCTGTAGACTGTGGACCTGCAGTCCAAGAATTTTCTTCCTGCTATTGTTCTAGTCCAGACTCTGTGGGCCTGCACAGTGGAATTCGTTTGACCTCCTCCTAACCCTCTGACCCACCAATTGAGTCCTCCCTCTCTCTCTCTCTAGCGCTCGCTAGCGCTCTCTCTCTCTTTCTCTCTCTCTCTTTCTCTCTCTCTCTTTCTAGCGCCCTCTCTCTCCCTCTAGCGCTCACCAGCGGTCTTTCTTTCTCTCTCTCTCTTTCTCTCTCTCTAGCGCTCGCTAGCGCTCTCTCTGTCTCTCTCTCTTTCTGTCTCTCTCTCTAGCGCTCGTCAGCGGTCTTTCCTTCTCTCTCTCTCTTTCTAGCGCTTGCTAGCGCCCTCTCTCTCTCCCTCTAGCGCTCGCCAGCGGTCTTTCTTTCTCTCTCTCTTTCTCTCTCTCTTTCTATCGCTCGCTAGCGCCATCTCTCTCTCTCTCTCCCTCTAGCGCTCGCCAGCGTTCTTTCTTTCTCTCTCTCTTCCTTTCTCGGTCTAGCTTTTTCTCTTTTTCTCGCTCTCAATTTATTTAGCTCTCTCTCTCTCTCTCTCTCTCTCTCTCTCTCTCTCTCTCTCTCTCTCTCTCTCTCTCTCTCTCTCTAATGTATCTTGATTTCTCTTGCTCTCTCTCTCCTGCTAAATGATTTTACTTGAAACGTTGGCTTGTGAACACTACACATTGTTATGCCGTTTAGTATATTTCTCATATCTTTACTCAAAGAAATCCAGTAATAGAACATGAAAAGTCAGCTTTCCCAGCTCTCTGTTGTGCTATACACTGGGGTCATGTATTCAATACACATGCACACATAGTCCCAGTGTACAGTAACACCTGTCAGCCAGTCATGTCTCCAGCTCAGTGATGGAGTGTTGATAAAGATGTTTGGTCCACAGCCAACTGTTCCGTCTGTCCGTCACACACCCATCCACTGCAGAGTGAAGGCTCTATCCCGTGGAACAGCTGTGTGAAAACACCACCAGACACCTTGAGGTCTCCCTACAGCTTATCACGACACAGGCTACACTGTGGTGGTGCACAGCAATGATCAAATACTTTGTCAATTCATCCCTGGGCTGGAGTCTGGCTGAGACCACAGGGATTCTCCTTCCCTCCTTTGGTCCTACTATCCTTCCTTCCTCCACTGCGTCCCTCCTTGAGGCTGTCACTGGTATGTGCAGTGTTTGAAAGGAAGAATTCAAGGCATTATTTCAACCCCTCCATTCACCATCAGATCAGTGGTATCTCAATGAAGAGCAGTAGGACCTCACAACCAAGTTGAGAAATCCATTTAAAGTTACCGGGATACCTTCAGATTCCTATAACAGAAGGACAGGAGATTCACTGATGCTATTTAGCTTCATGCTACAACCTTAGCCAATTAGTATCACCAATAGCTTTGAAATCTGCTTTGGCATTGAGCTGCCGCAACAACATTAGCATACGCTCAGCAAATTCAATAGCCCCGCCGCTGAGCTAGTTTAGCTTTTGGCGTTGGACCACTATGGATGTTGCCATTTGACATGGTTTTTGTCTCAATACACAGAGGACTGCTGCATCGCAGAGAGGCCGCACTTTGATAGTTTGATAGCCGAAGACATTGCTGTACAGTAGGCCTGTAGGCCTATACCCACCACTCAGTGTTTAACTCAGCATCGAGCATATTTGGAGTTTGATAGCCGAAGGCATTGCTGTACAGTAGGCCTGTAGGCCTATACCCACCACTCAGTGTTTAACTCAGCATCGAGCATATTTGGAGTTTGATAGCCGAAGGCATTACTGTACAGTAGACCAGTAGGCCAGTAGGCCTATACCCGCCACTCAGTGTGTGCCTTAGCATCGAGCATGCTGGGAGTTTGATAGCCGAAGACATTGCTGTACAGTAGGCCTATACCAGCCACTCAGTGTGTGCCTTAGCATCGAGCATGCTGGGAGTTTGATAGCCGAAGATATTGCTGTACAGCAATGTCTTCAGCTATCAAACTCCCAATATGCTCGATGCTGAGGCACACTCTGAGTGGGGGATATAGGCCTACTGTACAGCAATGTCTTCGGCTATCAAACTCCCAGCATGCTCGATGCTAAGGCACACACTGAGTGGCGGATATAGGCCTACTGGCCTACTGGTCTACTGGCCTACTGGTCTACTGGCCTACTGGTCTACTGTACAGCAATGTCTTCAGCTATCAAACTCCCAATATGCTCGATGCTGAGTTAAACACTGAGTGGCGGGTAAAGGCCCACTGTATAGCAATGTCTTCAGCTATCAAACTCCCAGCATGCTCGATGCTGAGGCACACACTGAGTGGCGGGTATAGGCCCACTGTACAGCAATGTATTCGGCTATCAAACTCCCAGCATGCTCGATGCTGAGGCACACACTGAGTGGCGGATATAGGCCTACTGTACAGCAATGTCTTCGGCTATCAAACTCCCAGCATGCTCGATGCTGAGGCACACACTGAGTGGCGGGTATAGGCCTACTGGCCTACTGGTCTACTGTACAGCAATGCCTTCGGCTATCAAACTCGCAATATGATCGATGCTGAGACACGCACTGAGTGGTGGGTATAGGCCTACTGGCCTACTGTACAGCAATGTCTTCGGCTATCAAACTCCCAATATGCTCGATGCTAAGGCACACACTGAGTGGCTGGTATAAGCCTACTGTACAGTAGACCAGTAGGCCAGTAGACCAGTAGACCAGTAGACCAGTAGGCCAGTAGACCAGTAGACCAGTAGGCCAGTAGACCAGTAGGCCAGTAGGCCAGTAGACCAGTAGGCCAGTAGGCCAGTAGGCCAGTAGGCCAGTAGACCAGTAGACCAGTAGGCCAGTAGACCAGTAGACCAGTAGACCAGTAGGCCAGTAGACCAGTAGGCCAGTAGACCAGTAGGCCAGTAGGCCAGTAGACCAGTAGACCAGTAGACCAGTAGGCCAGTAGACCAGTAGGCCAGTAGGCCAGTAGACCAGTAGACCAGTAGGCCAGTAGACCAGTAGGCCAGTAGACCAGTAGGCCAGTAGACCAGTAGACCAGTAGACCAGTAGGCCAGTAGACCAGTAGGCCAGTAGACCAGTAGGCCAGTAGACCAGTAGGCCAGTAGACCAGTAGGCCAGTAGACCAGTAGACCAGTAGGCCAGTAGACCAGTAGACCAGTAGGCCTATACCCGGCACTCATTAAGCTCTGCTTAATTCAAGCTGTTTCAAGAGAACAGAGAGCGAAACACGGCTGCTTTTTTAAACACAAAATGGAGAGTGTATTCTTTTTTGCTGTATTCTGTGTGCGGTGGGTATTTTTGCTGTATTCTGTGTGCGGCGGGTATTTTTGCTGTATTCTGTGTGCGGTGGGTATTTTTGCTGTATTCTGTGTGCGGCGGGTATTTGCTCTATTCTGTGCGGCGGGTATTTTTGCTGTATTCTGTGTGCGGCGGGTATTTTGCCCTATTCTGTGTGCGGTGGGTATTTTGCTGTATTCTGTGTGCGGTGGGTATTTTTGCTGTATTCTGTGTGCGGCGGGTATTTGCTGTATTCTGTGTGCGTATTCTGGTATTTTTTGCTGTATTCTGTGTGCGGTGGGTATTTTGCTGTATTCTGTGTGCGGTGGGTATTTTGCTGTATTCTGTGTGCGGTGGGTATTTTTGCTGTATTCTGTGTGCGGCGGGTATTTTGCTGTATTCTGTGTGCGGTGGGTATTTTTGCTGTATTCTGTGTGCGGTGGGTATTTTGCTGTATTCTGTGTGCGGTGGGTATTTTGCTGTATTCTGTGTGCGGTGGGTATTTTTGCTGTATTCTGTGTGCGGTGGGTATTTTGCTGTATTCTGTGTGCGGTGGGTATTTTTGCTGTATTCTGTGTGCGGTGGGTATTTTTGCTGTATTCTGTGTGCTGTGGGTATTTTTGCTGTATTCTGTGTGCGGTGGGTATTTTTGCTGTATTCTGTGTGCGGTGGGTATTTTTGCTGTATTCTGTGTGCGGTGGGTATTTCTGCTGTACAAACACTACATGCACATGTAGTGTTTGCAATTGATTAGCGCAGAAGTTGGCAGTACATGTGTGTGAACAAAGCTACCTGAATTGAGACATCTGCTCAGCCAATGAGGTTAATGAGAGATGAAAGATGAGGCACACGCGCGGCACACATGCGTACAGTCACGCACACACATTTCAGCTGTTGCCGTCCGTTTAAAGCAGCGCTGTAGGGGAATGTGGACCTAACGTATGCTCTTGGTGTCGCACATAGAAAGAAACTCATTTGTAAACTCAATTTAACTTCATCAAAGAATGCAACAGACATTAAATTGAATCTCGTATTCATGCATCTCTTGCATCTTTTGATGAACTTAAATTGAGTTTACAAATGAGTTTTTGGAAAGCACTCAGCTAATGGTAATTAGCCCTTTTTCTTGATTTAAGTGTTTGAAGAACTGGCTGTCTTTTCCGTAAAAAGCTATCAAATTAAATTGTTTGCAATCTGTTTTATTTTAATGTGCCTTCATCGAAGCTTATCTTTTAAGATACTGAACAATAAGTAGGTAATTGTAGACACTATTATATCTAATTGAATTGTTATCAATAGCTTATTTCATTGTTCACTGGTACACTTTGAACATAATATCCCCTTTGTTGGTTTGAGTTGTTTTAGCTCGGGGGTTGGCCTCGTTAGACACTTTGACCCGGTCTCTCTCCTTGGGTCTCTCTCCCTGGGTCTCTCTCCCTAGGTCTCTCTCCCTGGGTCTCTCTCCCTGGGTCTCTCTGCCTGGGTCTCTCTCCCTAGGTCTCTCTCCCTGGGTCTCTCTCCCTGGGTCTCTCTCCTTGGGTCTCTCTCCCTGGGTCTCTCTCCCTGGGTCTCTCTCCCTGGGTCTCTCTCCCTGGGTCTCTCTCCCTGGGTCTCTCTCCCTGGGTCTCTCTCCCTGGGTCTCTCTCCCTGGGTCTCTCTCCCTGGGTCTCTCTCCCTGGGTCTCTCTGCCTGGGTCTCTCTCCCTAGGTCTCTCTTCCTGGGTCTCTCTGCCTGGGTCTCTCTGCCTGGGTCTCTCTGCATGGGTCTCTCTCCCTGGGTCTCTCTCAGCACGCCCCTGTTTAGACTCTTGTCTGTCTGTTTGCCTTCAGACTGGACACATACCCCATACTGTACCACTGTCTGCCACGGACCTGGGATGGAGAAGTTGTGGATATAATGGAGGCCAATAGGAACAGAGGGAAGCTCAGGAAGACTAGTGGTCACCAAGACATCAGCTGATGAGGAACCACTCTATGGAGAGAGGAACAGATGGAGGGAGATGAGATGGAGAGAGGGAGATGGAAAGATTGAGAGAGGGGAGATGGAGAGAGTGAGATGGAGAGAGTGAGATGGAGAGAGGGGAAGATGGAGAGAGTGAGATGGAGAGAGGGGAAGATGGAGAGAGGGAGAAATGGAGAGAGGGGAGATGGAGAGAGGGGAGATGGAGAGAGGGGAGATGGAGAGAGGGGAAGATGGAGAGAGGGGGAGATGGAGAGAGTGAGATGGAGAGAGGGGAAGATGGAGAGAGGGGGAGATGGAGAGAGTGAGATGGAGAGAGGGGAAGATGGAGAGAGGGGAGATGGAGAGAGGGAGAAATGGAGAGAGGGGAAGATGGAGAGAGGGGGAGATGGAGAGAGGGGAAGATGGAGAGAGGGAAGATGGAGAGAGGGGGAGATGGAGAGAGGGGAAGATGGAGAGAGGGAGAAATGGAGAGAGGGGGAGATGGAGAGAGTGAGATGGAGAGAGGGGAAGATGGAGAGAGGGAGAAATGGAGAGGGGGAGATGGAGAGAGTAGGGTTACATTGAGAGAGTGGGAGATGGAGAGAGGGGGAGATGGAGAGATGGAGAGGGGGAGATGGAGAGAGTAGGGTTACATTGAGAGAGTGGGAGATGGAGAGATGGAGAGATGGGGAGATGGAGAGATGGGGAGATGGAGAGGGGAGATGGAGATGGGGAGATGGAGAGAGGGAGAGATGGAGAGAGGAGATGGAGAGGGGAGTAGGGTTACATTGAGAGAGTGGGAGATGGAGAGGGGGAGATGGAGAGAGTGGGAGATGGAGAGAGGCAGAGATGGAGAGAGGGGGAGATGGAGAGAGGGGGAGATGGAGAGGGAGAGATGGAGAGGGGGAGATGGAGAGAGTAGGGTTACATTGAGAGGGGGGAGATGGAGAGAGGGAGAGATGGAGAAATGGAGAGGGAGATGGTGAGAGGGGGAGATGGGGAGAGTAGGGTTACATTGAGAGAGGGGGAGATGGAGGGGGAGATGGAGAGATGGAGAGATGGGGAGATGGAGAGAGGGGGGAGAGAGTGAGATGGAGAGAGGGGAAGATGGAGAGAGGGGAAGATGAAGAGAGGGGGAGATGGAGAGAGGGGAAGATGGAGAGAGTGAGATGGAGCGAGGGGAAGATGGAGAAATGGAGAGGGGGAGATGGAGAGAGGGAGATGGAGAGGGGGAGATGGAGATGGGGGAAGATGGAGAGAGGGAGAAATGGAGAGAGTGAGATGGAGAGAGGGAGAAATGGAGAGGGGGAGATGGAGAGAGTGAGATGGAGAGAGGGGAAGATGGAGAGAGGGAGAAATGGAGAGGGGGAGATGGAGAGAGGGAGATGGAGAGAGGAGAAATGGAGAGGGGAGATGGAGAGAGGGGGAGATGGAGAGAGGGGAGATGGAGAGAGTGAGATGGAGAGAGGGGAAGATGGAGAGAGGGAGAAATGGAGAGGGGGAGATGGAGAGAGTAGGGTTACATTGAGAGAGTGGGAGATGGAGAGGGGGAGATGGAGAGATGGAGAGAGTAGGGTTACATTGAGAGAGTGGGAGATGGAGAGAGGGAGAAATGGAGAGGGGGAGATGGAGAGAGGGGGAGATAGTGAGATGGCGAGAGGGGAAGATGGAGAGAGGGGAGATGGAGAGAGGGGGAGATGGAGAGAGGGGAAGATGGAGAGAGTGAGATGGAGAGAGGGGAAGATGGAGAGAGTGAGATGGATCGAGGAGAAATGGAGAGAGTGGGAGATGGAGAGAGTGAGATGGGGAGAGGGGAAGATGGAGAGAGTGAGATGGAGAGAGTGAGATGGAGAGAGGGGAAGATGGAGAGAGTGGGAGATGGAGAGAGTGGGAGATGGAGAGAGGGGGAGATGGAGAGAGGGAGAAATGGAGAGAGGGGGAGATGTAGAGAGGGGGAGATGGAGAGAGTAGGGTTACATTGAGAGAGTGGGAGATGGAGAGAGGGAGAGATGTAGAGAGGGAGAAATGGAGAGGGGGAGATGGAGAGAGTAGGGTTACATTGAGAGAGTGGGAGATGGAGAGGGGGAGATGGAGAGAGGGAGAGATGGAGAGGGGGAGATGGAGAGAGGGAGAAATGGAGAGGGGGAGATGGAGAGAGTAGGGTTACATTGAGAGAGTGGGAGATGGAGAGGGGGAGATGGAGAGAGGGGGAGATGGAGAGGGGGAGATGGAGAGAGTAGGTTTACATTGAGAGAGTGGGAGATGGAGAGGGGAGATGGAGAGAGGGGGAGATGGAGAGAGGGGGAGATATGGAGAGAGGGAGAGAGGGAGAAATGGAGAGGGGGAGATGGAGAGAGGGGAAGATGGAGAAAGGGAGAAATGGAGAGAGTGAGATGGAGAGAGGGGAAGATGGAGAGAGGGAGAAATGGAGAGGGGGAGATGGAGAGAGTAGGGTTACATTGAGAGAGTGGGAGAGGGGGAGATGGAGAGAGGGAGAGAGGGAGAGATGGAGAGGGGGAGATGGAAAGATGGAGAGAGGGGAAGATGGAGAGAGTGAGATGGAGAGAGGGGAAGATGGAGAGAGGGGAGATGGAGAGAGGGGGAGATGGAGAGAGTGAGATTGAGAGAGTGAGATGGAGAGAGGGGAAGATGGAGAGAGGGGAAGATGGAGAGAGGGGAGATGGAGAGAGTAGGGTTACATTGAGAGAGGGGAGATGGAGAGAGGGGGAGATGGAGAGAGGGAGATGGAGAGAGGAGATGGAGAGGGAGATGGAGAGAGGGGAAGATGGAGAGAGGAAGATGGAGAGAGTGAGATGGAGAGAGTGAGATGGAGAGAGGGGAAGATGGAGAGAGGGGGAGATGGGGAGATGGAGAGGGGGGAGATGGAGAGAGGGGGAGATGGAGATTGGAGAGAGGGGAGATGGAGAGAGGGGAGATGGAGAGAGGGGAAGATGGAGAGAGGGGAGATGGAGAGAGGGGAGATGGAGAGAGGGGGAGATGGAGAGAGGGGAGATGGAGAAATGGAGAGAGGGGAGATGGAGAGAGGGGAGATGGAGAGAGGGCGAGATGGAGAGAGGGCGAGATGGAGAGAGGGGAGATGAAGAGAGGGGAGATGGAGATGGAGAAATGGAGAGGGGGAGATGGAGAGAGGGAGATGGAGAGAGGGAAGATGGAGAGAGGAAGATGGAGAGAGTGAGATGGAGAGAGGGGAAGATGGAGAGTGGGAGATGGAGAGAGTGGAGATGGAGAGAGGGAAGATGGAGAGAGGGGGAGATGGGGAGATGGAGAGAGGAGGAGATGGAGAGAGGGGGAGATGGAGAAATGGAGAGAGGGGAGATGGAGAGAGGGGGAGATGGAGAGAGGGGAAGATGGAGAGAGGGGAGATGGAGAGAGGGGAGATGGAGAGAGGGGAAGATGGAGAAATGGAGAGAGGGGAGATGGAGAGAGGGGAGATGGAGAAATGGAGAGAGGGGAGATGGAGAGAGGGAAGATGGAGAGAGGGCGAGATGGAGAGAGGGTGAGATGGAGAGAGGGGGAGATGAAGAGAGGGGAGATGAAGAGAGGGGAGATGGAGAGAGGGGAGATGGAGAGAGGGGAGATGGAGAGAGGGGAAGATGGAGAGAGGGGAGATGGAGAAATGGAGAGAGGGAGATGGAGAGAGGGGGAGATGGAGAGAGGGGGAGATGGAGAGAGGGGGGAGAGAGTGAGATGGAGAGAGGGAGATGGAGAGAGGGAGATGGAGAGAGGGAAAGATGGAGAGAGGGAGATGGAGAGAGGGAGATGGAGAGAGGGAGATGGAGAGAGGGGAAGATGGAGAGAGGGGAAGATGGAGAGAGATGGGGGAAGATGGAGAGAGGGGAAGATGGAGAGAGGGGGAGATGGAGAGAGGGGAAGATGGAGAGACGGGGGAGAGAGTGAGATGGAGAGAGGGGAAGATGGAGAGACGGGGGAGAGAGTGAGATGGAGAGAGGGGAAGATGGAGATAGTAGGGTTACATTGAGAGAGGAGAAGTGAAAGAGAGAAATAAACACATAGGCAGACATAAATAGGCTGTGGACTATAATATACAGTCGTGTGTATATGTTAGATGTGTGTGAATCATTATCTGACTGTAATTCAATGTGTGCTTGAACGTGAAAGTGTATGCGTGTCCATTAGTGTATGTATGTGGAGTAATAGAGAGAACTTGACAGGGTGTGTCTGCCTGTATGTGACTGTGAAAGACGGACGAGTGTGTGTGTGTGTGTGTGTGTGTGTGGTGACACAGAAGATGGATTTAGTAAGATATGTGGTAGCAGACGAGGAGGCAGTGACCCGTGGAGAACTACCATTAGACACAGAATGTTCCTCACCTGGCTGCTCTATCTGAGAGGGGGAGAGAGAGAGGGGGAGAGATGAGAAGGGAGAGAAAACCATCAATCCATATCATCTCCGTACCTGTGCTAACTCTGTACACACACACACACACACACATCACACTGTTCTCGCTTTTCCCTTTGCTCCTCGTTATTTATTAGCTTTATTTCCCCTGCCGTGTGTGTGTGTGTGTGTGTGTGTGTGTGTGTGTGTGTGTGTGTGTGTGTGTGTGTGTGTGTGTGTGTGTGTGTGTGTGTGTGTGTGTGTGTGTGTGTGTGTGTGTGTGTGTGTGTGTGTGTGTGTGTGTGTGTGTGTGTGTGTGGTACGTCTGCCTGGTTGTATATTAAACCTGGCCACTAACCGTCTTGGAAACGCCATATGCCACAGGAGATGATCACACTCATTCTGAGTCCAGAATTAAGGCCAGAAGTGTGTGTATGTGAGTTTGTGTGTGTGTGTGCGTCCCTAGACCTACCTCTTCAAAACCACATACCCGCTTTTTTTACTCATTTTTTCTCCCTCCATTAAGCTCCCAATTTCCAATCATCTTCGTCTGGATAATGATCATTAGGCGGAAATGTGAAGTGAGGAATTATGGGAAGAGGCCAGTGTAGGTGATGAACAGAAGCCTCCCATCACCCTGCTGTACTCTACCTCTGGCCAAAACGGCGTGCAGCTGAATGACCTGCCCAGTCAGCAGGATATTGATTTGATATCGGAGGAATGAAGTCAAGGTTGACGAGGGCACTTGCCGACCTGCCAACTCATGTCTCTGCACTACTTTTACGGACACTGTCTGAAAGGTGTCCGGGCCGTGAGACGACTCTCATAGTTACAGTACACCTCTCTGCCGGCCAGTCACTG